>NC_134897.1:9522424-9619924 GCF_041734735.1 Babylonia areolata | reverse complement strand
TATATATTTTTTCATCATTTGAGCAGTTTGTGGAGAAATAGTTGCTGGCTGAAACGGTGCACCCACTTTGAGAAATCGTGCCCACCAGACACATGTTGTGTTTTCGTTGTTATGGTTATTTGTTTTGATCAATTTTGATCTGGTTTACCATTTTAGTACGTTTTATTTTGTTTTCAACATAATATATATCGTTTAGCACGTTCTGATTATGACGCCGTGGGCAATATGGTGAGCGGGAATATGGCTTATATCGTGCTAAAACTGTTATTTTAGCGTTTAGAACGTTAATTTTGTTTGTTTTTTTCAATTTATATCAATTATTGATCAGGTTTCACAAAAATTTTCACGTATATGTGTTGTTTAATCCTTTGACTTTGAAATGACCTTCAAATGAAAAAGTTCCCTGATGGACCCATTTTTGCAAAATTCTTTACAAATTTTGTTTGCTGAGACTTTGACTATTGTTGCTGATCTTTGTATTATAGATATGAAGTTTTTTTGTAATTTTTATGAAAATTCAATGGAAAATAGTTTGTGCACGATTAGTTCATTACTGGGTCCAGAACAGTTGTTGACAGTAACTTTTAACACATTTTCTAGTGTTTTTCTTAGTTCTTGGCTAGACTTTGTTTACAAAATAGTTTGGTTTCATTCTCTTCCACTCCATCTTCACTAGCAGACAGATCTGCAGACAGTCTAGTATGTTATCACAGCAGTAACACAATGGGATCTGTTCTTGTTTGTTTCATTGCATATCTGTGAGAATATTTTAGAACCATTCATGTAGAAAATGTGATTTTCATTCTATTTATCATTTGTTTATTTAAACTTGTGTAGATAGAGCAAGCTGTGTTGCAGACTTGAATGCATAAATCTTTGGCAAATGTGGATATAAAGAGTTGAAAGATAAGCAGTATTGTCCTCTGTCTTTCAGTTACTTATTTTTTGCTCATAAGATTCATGATTGTAATTTGTATCACCAGGTTACTTAGTACATAGGGAGGTACAAACATCTCAGATGGTGAGAGGTAGTTCCACAACTGTACATTGTTCTGACTGTTTTTTTCCTTTATAAACATCTTGTTTGGAAACTATTAGAAAGACTATTAGTTAGACTGAATGGAGACTTTAAATAGTTAAGCTTTAGTAAAGCTTTCAGAGTTCAACTAGGATATGCTTTGTTTTCAGAGTTAGTGATTACACAATGGTTTTAATGCTAACACCATGATAGAGAAGCACAAGGCAGGAGAGATAGGGGCAGGGATGAATGGAAATGTACTATTATTCACAGTTGTACTTCAGCAGTTTTGAATCATTTGAAAAAGTAGAGTCCTATAGTTGCGAACTGTTTGACTATAAGTTACAAACTATATGTTGTTTATGTGGTTTTGGTGACATTGACTTGTCTTCATCTTTAATTGTATTTATTTAGTGGTTACTTCCTATTTTTTATAGTGTTTATTAGTTTGTGTATTTGTATTTGTTACATAACACAGTATGATCTAGTCAAAATGATCGATCTACTGTTTGGTTTTAGACATATTACAATTGATTTGGATGAACGAAATATTAGAAATGATTTGGATGAACAAGGATTATTATTTTGTGTGCTTGAGGTAATTAGAATGTTTTAAGCATTACTGATAATTAGAGGATGAAAAACCATTTACATTCTTATAAACTTAATAACTTTATCTTTGAGTGTAATACATATAATTACTTTTTCCATGTTTTTGTTCTGACCAGTGTTACTAAGAATGACAAAAGAATGTAAATAAACTGAAAACTGAAGGGAAGATTTGATTTGGAACTTAGAAGAAATGGACCAGGGGTGTGCCATAACCCTTTGCCTGTCATCTTTACAGAGTTTTTATTTGTAATGAGTAGCACAGTTGAGTTTGTAGCACAGTTGAGTTTGTCTGGGAAGTAGAATAATTGAATATCTGTTAGAAGCAACATAACTGAAATAGGATGTAGAATTGAGTAGATAAAGGAAAACATCCAACACTGACAGCTCTTTTTGTAAGTGTCAAGTTTAAAAGGGCAGCAGTGTGGATTTTTCAGAAACTTGAAAGTTCTTGGTACCATTCAAAGTAATACCTGTTTGCATAACTTGTAGACATTGAATATGTAGAAATGTTGGAGCCATCACACTTTAATGTGCAGTTAGTGCACAGTGAGTGATATGTCTTGTAAGTGTAGTTGCATTGTCATAAACAGATGGTTGGAAACAGTAGAGGAGGGGTATAAGTTCAGGTTTAAGCATAAACACCTACTTCTTTCAATTTGTACCACCATATATAGGCCTATTTTTAGTAGCCTTTAATGAATGAGGATTAGAATTGAGTAGATCTAATATGTGTGGGCTTGTGGCGCTAAAAAAGCCTGTTGATCTTACATGTTTTGTAAAGGTACTAGTGTAAATGCTTGGGACAGATGGAACAGTAACATAAGCATGATTAGCCATAAAGACCCACTAATGTGAAATCTGTGCTCACACAATTAGCAGCTGTGCTGAATCAAGAATTTGTTTAGATCTAGTATGTGAGCTCATGATAGGAAAAGCCCAGCAGTATGTTACTTCTGTCAGTAATATGTCTAGGAAGGATAGAACAGTAACATTAATTAGCCACAATCACACACTTCTGTGGACTTGTACTGACTGAAGCTTTTACCCTGGTTACCAGGCTGGAACATAATAAGAATTGATATAGATCTATTATTTGAGCTTACAACACAACAAGCCTGTTCCCATGTTATTTTGTGAATGTATGATGTTTATGGGAAGAGGACAGCATTGGTCATAATTTTGCAGGTGGGTTAATTTTATGGTTAACCAAGCTTTCGTATTGAATTGTAATGGATACGCTGCAGATGTGGATCTGAATTTTAACAGCTGCTCTACAGAATCATCAGTAACATGAAGTATCTGTCCCTTTTTTTTTTTTTAATGTCTTTTCCTTTAAGTGTTGGTTCATGTGTTTGTTGAAACACCAGTCTTAACAGAAATTTAGAGAAGATAACACTGTAGGTAACACTGTTTCAAACAGACGAGAGGAAGTTGTGTTTTATAGCATTATGTTTTAAGGCAACTGCCTTATTAAAACAATCACAGTTCATAACTAATCACTTGCACAGAGCAAAGCCTGGTTTGTTTAAAAAACAACAAAAAACAGCAACAACAAAACAAAACAAGAACAGTATAAGGAGGCAGTGGTTGGACTTCAGAATATTCCCTGACACTTAGACACTCAAGAATTGTCAGTTGTTAAGATCAGTTCTTTTCATTTACAGTAAATTGAATGTCACATTTCCAATCCAGGCAGAATCTTCTAGAAAGTGTAGAACGTGGGATGCAGGGGAGACAAATCCTGTAATGTGTCAATACATGGTTTGAGGAAGTTATGGTACTTAGAAAAATTGTACCTGGAGTGTGCTTCATACACCATCAGTTGTGTTGTGCTGCATTAGTTATCCATGTGATGTGTGATTTAAAGAGTAAGTTTTCATTCCATGTTGAGAAAACTAGAGAAGTATTCACAAATTTTAGTGGGGGTTTTGAATTTACTCTGAATGTGGCTTGTTTGTTTAACCTGAGAATCTGACATAGTGAAAAGTATTGTCAGCAAGCTTTCAGGGTTAGATTACAGCAGACATTTCTGTTCCTTGTTAATCATGCATAATAAAAGATGGGCAATGCTGAATAAGCATTTACATGAAATATTGTAAGATTTTAAGCTGTTTGACATGAGATTTGTTGTAATTTGGGTTGGACCCTTTTGAAAAAAAAGACTGTTTTTGATCTTCTTTCACAGTATCAATACAGTTGGAAAGATACTGCCTTTCTTATAGGAATTGCTGAAAACTTTTAAGATTGAGATAATAGTATGTAGTAACATGTGCAGGCTGTTTTCCCTATATTCCCTTATTCTGCTGTTGGGCTGAAGCGTGTCGACAAGGTATAAGGGTGGTTGAAGATACAGAACGGCTTTACACAAGAGTGGATGAGACTGGAAGTTTTCAGTACCATAGTTCGAGCAGCTAATATTTTCTTTTCTTGTGGAACAATCTGGAAACTTGGCTGCAAATGCAACACAATTCAAGGGAGGTAAATCCTAGAATAGGTTGATCATGGATTGAAGAGGTTGCAGGTCTTTGAAAAGTTGGGATGGTTTCCCAGACTTTGATAGAGCAAGATAGGTTACACTGGTGCTTTTGTGTTGTGTATGTTTTTAGTAATGGCAAAAATTTCTAATTCTTGCTAAGAAAAATACTTAAGATATAATTGATAGGAGTTATTTGAATACATTGAATAAAAATATGACATCTTTGACTTAGTGAAGAAGAATCAGAAACATTTAACTTAGTCCATGTTAGTCTCTGTTAAGTTGGATGACAAGGGTAGAAGGCAGTTTTTTTTTTTTTTTTTTTTTTTTTTTTTTTTTTCCCCATCATCTGCACTGTTTCAGTGGCATTACTCCCACACCGCTCCTGTAGTGTGTCAATAAAGGGATAATGAAGTTGTAGTTCTTTGTAAAAAGTAGCATTTAGGGCAGCCTTGGTTTACTATTTTCATGGGCAACAAAGATGTTACGCATTAGTGTTACATGAGCAGCCAATACCATTTAGTTTAATTTAAAGGTAGATGCAGAGGTATTTGTGTATATTTCAACATTGAATCGGATTTGTTGGTGAATTTAGTGTCCTCACAGAAACCAGAACATAGTCGTTCGAGCAAGCTTCGCTGTTTAGCAAACACTGTGAATCCATGTGAATCATATATAATTAAAGATAGGCAACACTGAATAGGTGTTAAATTTGAAGAAAATAACTTTGTGCAGTGTTTCATATATAATTTATAGCAAAGTTGGTGGAACCCTATTGAAAATAAGTTGTTTTCTTTGACTGTTTGAATATTGATGGCCTATGGATACTAACTTTTGTACAGTGATTGCCATAAAACTTTATAACATGGAGAGTATTGCTTTTTTTTTTTTTTTTTCCTGTCCATTTTCTCCTCGCCTACATACTGTAAATCAGTTGATCCTGAAATGAGGAGTGAGGGTGGGCTCAAGATAGAAGATACACTTCATGGTTCGGTTGACTGGTATCTTTCAGTGCATCTGTTTGTACGGATACATTTTTACCTTGTGGAAATTAGAATATTCTGGAAATTTACTTTGCATTGTACAATTCAAGGGAGACAAGTTCTGTAAGATGATCATGCATGATCATAGTAGTTATAGTACTTTGATGAGTTCGACATTGAGCACTTGATCCAGTGTTGGATGTCTCAAGTAAGATTAGTTTTACAAATCCTGTGTGATGTGAAATGTGTGTTTTATTTCATTATAGTGAAAATTAGATTTACATTTATGTTTGAACAAGATGTTTGCAATTTACAGTGTATCTGACCAGTAGAAACCATCTTAGTGCCTTACACACAGAAATTTGACATTCTTTGCCAGCAGTATTCAGTGTTCAGCTGACACTTTCTTTGCAAATTGTGCATTATAAAAGATGGGCAACATTCAATTGGTGTTAAATTGAAAGAAAATATCTTTCTGTAGTGTTCAACATCTGATTTATAGTAATTTGGGTGGGACCCTATTGGAAAAAAAAGTTGTTTATTTGACTGAATGTTCATGACTTACAGTTAGTTACTTGCTAGCTTCTGTATATATATATTACTGAAGACTTCTTTTTTCTTCCTTTTTGCTCTTTTTTTCTGAATTGTTTTCCCTTCCTGTGTACTTGTCACCACCACAATTGGCTGATGAATTGAAATAAGGAATGATGTGTGTGCTCAAGATTTCAAGATGTTTCATAAATCAGTGGAAACTAGCACCTTCCAGGCTTCTGTTTGAACAGATACACTGTTTTCCTTGTGGAAATTAGATAACTTTGTACACTCCATCGGAGGAAAACCCTGTAAGATGTAAATGTATGTAGGAAGTAGTAAGTTACATTACTTAGAAAAGATACAGAACTTCAAGAGCTCTTGATCCAGTACTGGAATCTGAAGGTATATTAATTCTCCACATCCTGTACACATTTAAATCCCTGTTTTAATTCATTACAGTGGAAAATTGAATCATTTATTTGTTTGAAGGAGATCTTAATAATATACACTAAAACTGAGTCAAACCTTGACACTGACCTTGAGACAGTCTTTCCAGCAAGCTTCAGTGTTCATCTAATCCTTTCATTCCTTTTGAATCGTACATTATAAAAGATGGGCAACACTGAATCGGCATTTAATTGAAATTATGTAGCTTTGTGTACAGTTTGATGTATGATTTATAGTAATTTGAGTGGGACCCTATTGAAAAAAAAAAGTTATTTAGTTGATAGTTATTGATGGAATACGAATACTACTTTTTGTAGACTGAGAGTTTTTCTTCTTCTTTATTTTCTTCTTCTTCTTCTTCTTTTTTTTTCTCTTTATTTCCATTTTAGTCTACATATTAGTTGATGATCCGAAATAAGGAAAGAGGGTAGACTCAAAATACCAAGAAAAACTTCCCAAATCAGTTGAGACTGGTCCTTCTCATCAATCTTGTGAACATACATTATCTTCTTGTGGAAATTTTAGCATTCTTGATATTGATATGGCATTGCACAATCCAGGGAGGCTAATCTTTGGTTTTATGCATGTTTAAAGCAGTTACTGCACTTAGAAAATTTTCCACTCTGTGTGAGAGAACTTCATTAAATATTGACTTCACTCATATTATTTCTCCACATCATGTAAATTTTAAAATGCGTGTTTCCACTTATTCATTGTGAAAGAGAAAGAGTTACTGTATGTTTTAATGACATTTAGTAATTTACACTAAATCAGACTTCCAGTGTCAGCTCAGTGTCTTAGAGACGGAACTGAACACCGTTTCTGCCAGCAGACTCTGAGTTTTCAGCTTTTATTTTTTATTCCATGTTATTCATGTATAATAAAGGGTGGGCAACACTGAAGTAGTTTTCACTTGAAAGAATGAATGTTTGTGTATTGTTTGATGTATAATTTGTAATAAATTGACTCGGACCCTAGTGAAAAAAAAAGTTATTTGACAGTTTATATTTTGATTGATTACAGATACTACTTTCTGTATTGAGATTATTAAAGACCTATTTCTTCTTTCATTTTTTTTTCTTCTTTTATTTTTTTGTCTTCTTTTATTTCTTCTCCACTCATTTCCTTTCCTGTCTGTATATTCTGTTTATTGGCTGATAAACTGAAATAAGAAAAGAGGGTGGTACAAAGATAATCATCTTTAAACAACAACAACAACACACACAAAAGAAACCTCACTACTCCTGTGTGAACAGGTTAATTTTTCCCACGCTGGAAAATAATCTGGGAATTCAAGTAGCATTTAGCTTATCATTATCAAAGGGAGGCAAATCCTGTAAGATGATTATGTGTGTTTGAAGCAGTTACAGTACTTTAAAAAAAACACCTTTGAGATAACCCGATCCAACCTAGTGCCTCAACTTGCATTTATTCTCCACTTATTGTACAAGAGAAAAAGAATGCTTTAATTTATTGTACTGAAAAAGTACAGTCATTGATGTGGTTGAACAAGATGTTAGTAATTATACTGAAACTGACTTGCAGAACCACTTTAGTGTCTTTGACACAAAAGCCAAACTTAGTCTCTACCAGCAAGCTTTTACTGCTTTGGTTAGGTTTTCATTCTATTTTAATCATGGATGATAAAAGGAGGGCAACACTGAATCAGCATTTAATTGAAATGATATGTTGCCATATCATGTTTGATGTATCAGATTTGAGTCAGACCCTATTGATAAATTTTCTGTTCTTGACACTGGCTTAAAAAACAGGACAAGGCTTCTATAAGAGATTACTGAAAACTTAATAATATAGAGCATATACTTTTTGTCCGAGTGTATACTTTGTATTTGTTGCATGAAGTACTGATTAAAAAGGAAATGTGAGTTGTCTACAGTATATTTGAAAATGTTTCATGAACCAGTTGTTGGAATTGTTAATATCAGTTTTCTTGGTGAACATTGCCGCCGCCCCTACCCCCCACCCACCCACCTGTGAATCTTTTATGTGCTGATTGCTCAGTGAAGAAATTACAGGTTTTTGAAAGGGATAGGCTGTGTTACTTGCTATTGAGCAAGATAAGCTTAGTTGTTGAGGAACATTACTGAGGAAGTTAGATTATTGCTTATGTTATACTTGCTGTTTTCCTGGACACAAGATAGATGAATGCAAACATGAAGTTGTTATATTGATTGACAGTAACTGACTGGTTGATGTTTTGAGTTAAAACATGATTGTAAAGTTTCATCTCAGTTGTCTCAGAGTGAAGGTTAGCTGAATAGGAATTGGAAACTAACTTTTCACTGCAATTGAAACTTTAAAGAGCAAAAGGAATTTATTATCATTGCTGCTGCCTTTCAACTTCAGGTAAAATGTATTGTCTTTTTACAATTTCGCATGTGTTCAACTCGTTTTCATCATGTGTTTTGTACAGGCATTTGATTAATCAATTATGGTGCTGTCCTTTTTGAATTTGAGTTTTTATTTTGTTCTTGCAGAACACTTATGCAGACGATCTTAGCACCCCACTGTTTGGGCCAGCTGAACCCAGGAGTGGTGCAAAACGTGATGACAGCAAGGAAGACTCCAAGAAAAAACCTGGGAAACACAGCAGTGATTCTGACTCAGGTTCAAGGTATACACAGTCACATGTGTGAATTTCCTGCCCTGTCTGGCATGGTTTCTTTTATTAGAGATGGAGAAGGAGCTGGCAGAAAATTAGCATGCGTTACCCATGTTAGCATTATGTACTTCGTAGATTTTTGATATCTTACAAAAAATGGTTTTGAGATGAAGCAATTCAAATAAAAGGGGAAAAAAAGTGATCCCATTTGTGAGTTAGCATGAAAATGTTTTAGAATATTTATTTTTTTGAAACGGGTGTTGCGTAAATTATTTCAGATAAAACATGTGGGTACTTTTTGTTGAAGGAAATGTAATCTGGAAAGGGGGAGAGCATTAAAAAAAAAAAAAGAAGAAAAATGTTTTCCAGTTAGTACTATTACTCAGTATAAGGTAGTCCAAGTATTTGCATAACAGATGAATTCGTAATATTGCATTAGAAAGTGTTTTAATTCAGTTATATAAAAGGAAAGCAATGGTCTCTGTAGCTTTAGTTCTGTTCTGTGGGCTTGCCTCAGAAGGCATTCTCCTTGCGTCTTTCAGATTCAAGTATTAACATTTGAAGCATATGCTTTTATAAATTTAGAACAGTTTTATGCAAAATGGTAATATTTTTATTTTTGTCCTCATGTTTATTGCAGCAACTCATCAGATGACTCGGGGTCCGACTCTGGATCAGGGTCCGACTCCGATTCGGGGTCCGACTCATCAAACAAATCAGAAAAATCGGCAAAGTCTGACAAATCAGAAAAGTCCGAGGAGAAATCCATCTCACTGGCAAAGACGGGCAGTGATGCCTCAAATTCTGAGGACTCAAATGACGAAAACGAGAATGGCAATGGTGATGATAACAATGAAACCAAGGAGGAGGCGGTGGAAGAAGAGGAAGAAAAGTCTAGATCTGTACCACAGTATGAAGATACTGATTCTCAAGAAGCACAAAGTGGGGGACGGCAGACTGGTAGGAAAAGCAACATTTTGGAGTTAAAACAGGTGGGTGTGTTCTTCCTTGTCTTAAAAGATCTAAATGTCAACCAAGTTTTTTTTCCCCTGTGGATGAGCACATGTAACTGAGCTTCAGATACTTAAAAAAACCAACAAAAAACAAAACAACCCCCCCCCCCCCCAAATAAAAAACCTACTATAATTTTGTATTGATATTGTTTTATATGAATTAAATGGATTGTCTTATTAGGTTTATTGTTAGATTGTGTTCTTAATTGATAGGCAGAGAAGTTTAACAGTACATATGGTTCTGAAGTTTTTTTTTGAATTGTTCACTGATGGTATCTAAAGAGTTGAGGGTTTTTCGACTTCTTTTTTTGTTTGTATTTAGGTGCTTGTGTTATTATTGTTGGAGGCATGTGGTTGTATGTTTTTCAATTTTATTTGTAACAAACCTGCATAATTGACAGGAATGGGATCAGCAGCCAGACCTCTATGGTATCCGTCGATCTGGTCGATCCAGGAAAGAAGTTGTGCGATACGCCCCAACACGGGTAAGATAGAGTTGCTTGGTTTGAAAATTAGCATAATTTTCCTCTTCTGTATGCTTAATGTGTATATGTATAGATATTTTTATATTAGATATTTGATTTTTTTGTTACTTCCTCATCTTATTCGTTCGTGGACTGCAACTCACATGTTCACTTGTATGTACACAAGTGTGCTTTTACGTGCATGACTGCTTTTACCCTGCCATGTAGGCAGCCATACTCCATTTTCGGGGGTGTGCATGCTGGGTATGTTCTTGTTTCCATAACCCACTGTATGATAACATGGATTACAGGATCTTTAGTGTTGTGTATTTGATCTTCTGCTTGTGTATACTCAAGAAGGGGGTTTGGGCACAAGCAGGGCTGCACATGTTGACCTGGAAGAGTGGAAAAATCTCAAACCTTTACCAGGCGTTGTTACCAGAATTAAAACCTGGGACCCTCAGATTGAAAGTCCAGGGCTTTAACCACTTGGCTATTGCGCCGGTCAATTTTTTGTTTGAAATGCTGAATTGTGCAGTGTGCAAACAACTTAGAATTTGTTTCTTCGGTATTCAACATTTTCACTTGCTGTGAAGTTTTGTAAAGATGAGTAATGTAAAGAAATGTTGGTTTCAACAATGCTTGAAATAATATAGATATATTTTTTGTGAAAGCATTGAGAAATCGGATTTGAAAGTATGCTATAATGCCTTATTTTGAAGTTTTATCACCAGTTTGATTCTCCTTCAGTTATCCTTGAACAAAAGTTTTTAGAAGTGTTTTAAAAAAATTTGGGGGGGAAGACTTCATCATGAATATATACTTATATTTTTCTAGGTAAAATGGATTTCCTCTTGAGAGTAATCTTGTGTTGTGTTTTATTGGCTGTGCAGAGTAGTGGAAGCGACGGTGATGGAGGCGGGAAAAGAAAACGTGGGAGGAGGAAAGAGTAAGTGATTGATTGTCGTACTGTCCAATTTCCTGTATTCATGCTGTTAGATGGTTGGTTTTTGTGCCATTTGTATTCTGTCATTGAGCGATAGTATTGGTTCGTTGACGTGCCATTTATTAACTTACTTAAAGGTCCCACTCAGAAATTGAGTCACCTCCATGATGTTCTGCTTTGTGTTGTAGTCATAATATTCATTAATAGCTTAATTAAACCTTCCTTTAAAACAAAATCTTTTGACCAGCTCTGAGGATTGGCGAGGTACCAGCCAGGACACAGAGGAAGACTCTGACCAAGACAGTGAATCTGAGGACGACTTCAAGCCTGCAAGACCAACAAGAACTACCAGAAGGTGTGTTACCATGATCATTTGTATGTATTGTTTTGGTGGGATGGGATGGGGATATTATTTATTTGTATATATGAAGTTCTAGTGGATTTGTCTTATAAATATGTCTGATAAATTGATATATGGGTTGACTGGTAAGATAAAACTCATCTTTTTAAAACTAAGTGCCCTCAGCTTCCTTCTTCTGAAGCACTATCCTTGTCAGCTCACTTTGGATGCATGACAAATGATATAGGGGGAGAGTAAGGGGTGGGAGAGGGAGGGCTTTTGAGAAAGTGGTCATGAATGATGCATGTAATTTGTAACTTTTTCTTTCATGTAAAGCGCCTGAGCCTGTACAGAGAAATGTACATTGTTATTATAAAAGCTAAAGAATTAACTTTGTCTTTATGTAGATTGCTGGTGATATTGTGAAAAAAGAATGTGGATTTTACCAAAACCACTGTGTTGCAGTCGAGCTGTGAAGGTTGTGAAGTCCAACAGTCGAACAAAGCGTAGCAGGACAAAGGGCAAACCAACACGGGGCCGGCAGCGAAAATTGTCTTCGTCTGGTTCATCCGATAGTGAGGACAGTGATGACAAAAGAGCCACCTCCAGACGGCAAACAGCTAATAAGAAAGTCAGGTAAGATGGAATTTCATGATATTTAGGTGTACAGTAACTCAGTTCATGTTAAAGTTCAGGTAAGTTTGGATTGTAATACATTTACAGGCATGAGATTTTTCCGACTATAGTCGGATTTCTGACTGAAAATTGGCTTCAGAGGCCATTTTTGAGAATCGGTGGGGGGAGGTGATATTTTTTTTTCAGACCCACAAAGGTTGCACAAATATTGTCCGACTGATCGACAAGACAGATCCACAGTGTTTGCTAAAATACCATGTTTGGATAAGCGAACCAATTAAGAGTACGTGTTCCGTTACTCCTCGGTCATCATTCAGCTTACCCGTATTCGGTTGGGATTACAAAACTCGCTCGCGGGCTTCACGACTTGCAGAGTTAAATGATTTCGTCGATTGTCTTCAGTCATTGACAAAATGAGAAATTTCATGAAGGATTAGAGGATTCAGTGTTTTCCAGCAGAGATCGATAAAGGAGTGAATAATAAGTGGAACTGGGTCTGGCAAGATGAGCTCGTGAAAACAGAAGTGAAGAATAAAAAAATTTTATGGGTAGGCGACGCCATTCACAAAATTGACACTGCGGGCAAGGCCAAGTGCGATTAGTGTCATATAATATGGGTGCAACTCTTCAGTCTAGGCACGGAAATCTGTTTTCACATTTGCATTAAAAACGGAGCGTCCGTTTTCTAGAAGAAAAAAGAAAGAAAGAAAAAGCCAATGGGCCGTTTTAGTATATCGTTTACTGATGTTCTGTTAAAAGTGAAAATGGAATGCTTACTCGAAAGCGTCATTTGTTGACCCCTTGAGAGCCAATCCAGTGACTTGCCAGAGCACCAAAATCGAAGTCCGAAAATTTCCAAATGCACTGTGAAAAGCACGCATGCGTGCACATGCACACACATGCGGTCAATCACACACGCGCGCACACGGGCATGTGAGTGCGCGCACAATAACACCCACACAACCTTTTGCGCATGCACAGATACACCAGTGCGCGTGATCTCCATCCCTGTCGAGCCACAAGGACCGTAGGTACATCTGCTTGACCCTCTGTTCATTCAGCAAAAGCCGCCAACCTTTGCCACAGTATGTACAAGTAACATTGTTGCGATTGAAACAGAAACTTTGTAGCAACTTATTGACTTAGAGCCTTTTTAATTACACATACTTAACCATGACCCAACTAGTGCAGACTCCGGCAGGGGTCTGACATTCCTGCCTGTGCAAACTACTATCCGCCTATGCAGAGAAAACGAAACTACGGCCGATAACCTCCTGGAAGTAGGTAACCTCCCCTTTGTCCCGCTGGCTAGCGCCCTCTTTTTCCGGCAGCCATTATGACTCCTGTCCTGTGCTCTCCATACGGCTAAGTTTTTTTTCGTATTCTCTGGCGTGACACAGCTGATGCTTCTGTACAGTTCATGGCAAGAGTCGGTGTTTTTAGATTTGAGACCTAGAGCTGGCCAGATTACCAGAGTTACACACACGCACGTACAGACATAGAGCTGAATTGAATGCGCATGCACGTGCGTACACACACTCACTCTTTGGAAAAAAACCACACGAATGCATTCACATATACACATACTCTGTTTTTTTATTTTATCTCTCTCTCCTTCACACTTGCGCATGTGCACACATAATATTATGAGCGCCCACACAATCACACAGCTTAATAATACGCACATGTGCACTCACTCACACACACACTCATTGAAGCACACACACACATGGAGATTGAAAACACACGCACGCACGCACGCACAACACACAGAATTGTATTTAAAGCAATGCACATATATGCACGCATACAGACTTGCACTTTTTCCTCCCACCTTCCCCCCCCCCACTCTCTCTCTTTGCTCTCCCCTCTCTCTTGAGTCTCCTACCAGTGCTGAGGGAATGGGGAGGAGAAGGGGGTGTTGGGGATATGAAACCACTGTCAGTGAATGTGGCAACTTGGGCCATGAGCCAAGACACTGACCACTAGCTTAAGCTGAGACTCCTTGACTGCTGAAAGTGTTATAACCAGTCACAGGCCTGCCCCTCCTCCTCCCTCCAATCATTCCACTTCCCCCTTTCTTTCCTCAACCAACACACATGCCTGTTGGTGGAACAGAGACAACAGCTGAAGAGACAGATGGTCAGTTACATTGGTACAGTGCAAACTTGTGTGCTAATAACATTTTCCTTGAAAACACACACACACACACACCCTCTCTCTCACTTACACAAAGAGTTTAACACACAGAAAGTTGTATTTAAAGCAGTGCACATACATGAACTTTAACTCTTTCCTCTCATTTCCAGCCGGACCCCTCTTCTCAATCTCTTTGTCTGTCTGTTTTTCTCACATACACACAGAGTTGCATTGAAACCATACACACACACACACACACACACACACACACACACGAGGCATGATTTTGAAAAGCATGCCCCCAAGGCTGACTTTACAGGTTTGGAAGCAAAAACACTTCAGTTTCGGAAGAATTGGACCGACTTTTTTGTCTTGTGTGGGTTGGAATACGTCAGCAGCATTGGTGGCCCGCAAGTGCAGATTTTATGGTTTGAAATTGAGAAAAAACCTTCAGCTTCAGGGGGATTTGCCCCATGGACCCCCACTGGGGGCCTTCTGCGGTCCCCAGGCCCCCACCTTTCAGACTCCATCACAATTTCCCAATCTCATGCCTCATTTACAATGTAGAGAGTGCAATTAGACAAAGTAATCATAACCCACAAAGAAGACTGGTTTGCTGCATGAAGTTTGTGTGATTTTTTAAATATCAAAAAAAAAAAAAAATTACTTAAATTTTTTTTTTTTTTTTTTTTTTTAAGCATTGAACTAATTTGAAGCAGTTCATTCTTTTGGCTAGTTTTGGTAGAAAAACCAATTTAACAAGATTTACGATCGTAAAAAATGCAGAAAATAGATACTGATATACATTGTCAGGGTTATTGATAAAACAGATTTGGTGTTGAACACCTCGGGACTGGATTTATTGAAATAATTGAACAATTAGAAATTCTTTAGACATAAAAAAACCCACTCAAAACCAGTGTTGCCAAAGTGCTGTGCTGGAATTAGTTGGTTTTAAATGAGTATCCCTGGTGGTAATCGCTTAAATGAATGGCTTGGCATTCATGATTGGAACAGTTGGAACAAAAGACTTTCGTGTCAGTAACAGTTGAAACCAATTGCTTGCCAGAGATAAATCCCGCCCTGCCACTCGAAGAAAAGCGTCAAAGAAAGCAGTTAGGTAAGACAGTGGGCGCACAGCTGTGCACTTTCTGTGGTCATGTGCACTGGCTCACAGTGACACTGTTGTATGCTGTATACAGCCCCTGTCTCCAGTCAGCCACTGTTGTCAGCTGCAGTCTGCCTGCTCTTGTAATTGGTGTGCACAAACCTGTATGTACTGTAGGATAGTTCTCTTTTTAAAATTTTTTTTTAATTTAAATTTATATTTAACTACACCTACTTCACCTTGACCCACTAGTGCAGACTCTGGCAGGGGTCTGATTCCTGTCCTGTGCAAACTCAATATCCACCTATGCGGAGAAAACGAAAGTAGCTATGGCCGATAACCTCCCATAGTAGGTTACCTCCCCTCTGCATCCCTGACTAGCGCCCTCTTTTTCCGGCAGCCATTTTGACTCCTGCTCCTGTGCTCTGCATATGGCCAAGTTTTTTTCCCCGTAATTTCTGCCTGTCTATCGATTCTATGTTGCTCTCTTTTTGTGTCCGATCATGAATAACAACAGGCCACAAAACTACTTGGCTCGATTGTGCGATCGACGGGCGCAGTAGCCGAATGGCTAAAGCGTTGGACTTTCAATCTGAGGGTCCCGGGTTTGAATCACGGTGACGGCGCCAGGTGGGTAAAGGGTGGAGATTTTTACGATCTCCCAGGTCAACATATGTGCAGACCTGCTAGTGTCTGAACCCCCTTCATGTGTATATGCAAACAAGATCAAATACGCACGTTAAAGATCCTGTAATCCATGTCAGTGTTCAGTGGGTTATGGAACCTAGAACATACCCAGCATGCACACCCCCGAAAACGGAGTATGGCTGCCTACATGGCGGGGTAAAAACGGTCATACACGTAAAAGCCCACTCGTGTGCATACGAGTGAACGCAGAAGAAGAAGAAGAAGATTGGGCAATCAAGCTAAGTTTAAGCCGTGATCACAATCGACCGGCGGACACTCTGGGTCCTCTACCTCAGGTTCTGTCTCCAAGTTGAACCCTCCACTGCCTCCGCTCCCTCCGGTCGACTCCATTCCTCCACCACCTCCTACACCACCTCTTGTGGCTTCTCAGGGTTCATGTTATGATTCTCAGGTTACTGGTATCATTTCTCTTCATGCAGTCGATCCGCACTTGGTCTCAGTGCGCTCTGCGGTTTCTCTGCCCTGCCAGTCAGCAGTGCTCGAGTCGCCCTCCTCTACCCCTTTCCCCATACCCATAGCTTCAACAACCGAGTGTGCTCCCTCTCAGGTATTCCAGCACGGACTTGCGTCCGCCACTAAGCACACTTGGCTAGCCCCGATATGTCCTACATCTGTGATGGAAGCGGTGGCCACAGATCGTGCGCCCCTCACGTGGCATGCCCCGACCATCTTGCGTCCAACAGCTACCGTTGTGGGTAGGGAAACCCTCCCTCTATGTAGGGAGGAAGGTGGACCACTAGGGGACACACGCGCCCACATGTGTGCTCCCTCCCCCTTGCTCCGAGTTGCAAATCCGAGGGAGGCAACCCTGCTTCAGCACCCCCCACCAGTGAGTGCCGCGGTTACCTCCCCTGCACCAGCACTACCTCTTGCCCACACTGTGGGTACATGAACAGTCCCTCCTGGCTCCACCCTCGGTGGTGGCTGTTCCATCAGCCACACCATTTGACTCTCCTGTTACCCAGCCAGTGGTGGTTGAGACACAAGTCCCAGCTGACAATCAACATCTCATACTGTCTATGCTCAAACAAATCTGCACCACCCTCCTGGTCCTACACCCTCTCCTGCCACTGATTCCACCCCTCCCATAGGTACCACACCTCCTTCCGACCCCTCTTCCACTGACACACCCTTACCTTCATCTCCTACAGATACTACCCAGCAGTCCCACTCCTCAGCCATTGGGTACACACACATCACACATGGAGGCCACACTGACCACCAGTCACACTATCCCACTGATGATACTGACTCTGACGTGGACATTCTTGATGCGGGAGATCCCACTTCACAGGCGCTTCCTATGCGCCTGACCGGGTGCAGTCACTTAATGACGCTGGCACATCCCAAAAAAGTCTGGCTTTGACATCGCCATTCCCAGACCTTTTATTCGGCTGATCGCTGAACACATTCACCATTCCGCTACTCTCCAGTCACAGGCCTACATAAACGTTATGGCCAGAAGGGACACTCTCCTTGCCCATTCCCCTTATGTGTGGTCTCTCCCAGAACAAGTTTCCCTCAGGGTCTTGGCCCCCACTGAGGTATCCCCAATACCGCCATAAAACACCATGCAGAACTGAGTAGGGACCTCGCCTTAGGCGCAGGCCCCTCCTGCACTCCCACACACTCACGGTACACCCCGCGACAACATTCACACATGCATTGAAGTACTGCGACCACCACCAGACCACGGCCACATCCAACAGCTCCCTCCAAGGTCAGACCGCACCCCAGGGTGTACAGGCGACAGCCCTACACATCTTGGCCACAACACAGGCCGACAGCTAACACCAAGCCAGCCCACCCCCAATGACTCACCCCCGCCCTTTGCCCACCACTCTCACTCCATCAGCTAGCAGGCAGCCTATCCAGGCACATACCAGCATGGTCATCTCTCCCCGCATGCGAGTGTTGACTTTGGGTGATTGGGTCGGGGTTCCGCCTGCCTTGGCTCTCCTCCAAGGCACCTCTCACTCTTTCTCCTCCTCTCTTCCCTCCTCCACAGGACAGGACAGTCCGCTCAGCCCTGCAGGAGGAAATTCTTTCTCTTATGCGCAAACAGGCCATAGAGGAAGCCTCTCTCCTCTCACCAGGCTTCTTCGGCCGCATCTTTGTGGTTCCCAAGGCATCCAGAAGATGGAGGCCGGTTCTAGACCTGTCCCCTCTAAACAAATACCTTCAGCACAAACCATTCTGCATGGAAACTCCAGCGTCCATCAGGGACTCCATCAGGCAAGGAGACTGAGCAGTCTCCATAGATCTGTCTGCATGTCCCATTGCAAAGGCACTCAAGGTGTTTACTTGGTGCACTGGAACTGCTGGCTCTCCTGGTGCACATCCCACTCAGTCAATCCCGCGCACCCGTCAGACATGGATCTTGCAAACTTTCGTACCTTCATTGCCTCCACCAAAGGCCGCTCTGCCTCTGCAGTGCGTGTCCATCACGCCGCTATCAGCTCCACCCTTTGGCAGCTAGGCGGGCCCTCTTTCTCAGATGACCCTCTGCTCAGAGCACTTGCACGGGGCGCTTCTCTCAAAGAAGTGTGTACATCTTGTAGGACTCCTTCCTGGGGACCTTTTCCTGGTTCTACAATACCTCTGCAAGGCTCCCTTCGAACCCCTTGCTATAGCTCCCTTCAAACTCCTTTCCGTGAAAACACTCTTCCTCATTTCTCTTGCCTCGGGCAGATGATGTAGTGAAGTACACGCCCATAGTGGCATCACACAAGACATAGCCTTCGAGCCAGATGGATCTGTCTATCTCCGATTCCTCCTTGAATTTCTTGCCAAAAATCACAACTCCAGGCACACCCTCCCCCATACTCTTCATCAAACCGCTGTCCTCCATACTGGCCCCTGATGATGAAGGTCCCGTGTCTACCTCAAAAGGTCACGTCTCTTCCGGTCGTCCAAATGACACCTCTTCATCAGTTGGAACCTGGATTACTCTCACGACATAAGCAAAGACATCTCTGTCTCAGTGGATAGTCAGTATGATTAAAGGCGCGTATGCAGACACAGGGCTGGAGCTTTATGCCCCCTCTGCCAGAGCTCGCAAAGTCAGAGCTTGGTCCTCTTCCCTTGCCTTCTCCCACTCAGCATGGCTACATCATGGATGCTGCTTACTTGAAAAACCCTGCTAGCTTCATTGAATTCTACTTGAGGGGTGTCTCTCGCTTAAAGGATGATGGCTCCAGAGGCATCGCCTCTGCGATTGTCACACAACAGGCCATCGCAACACACAGACAATAGAACAGGTGAGCCCTCCACTTTGTCGTGCCATTCTGCACTGGTGGGTCACGGTGAAGTATATGTAGTTAAAAGGAAATTTTCTTCCTAAAATTATGTTTAAGTAACATACTTAGCGTGACCCAAATTTAAGACCCTCCTGTTTCTCCCCGCTTCTGTTCTCCCTGCACACTGCGCTGGTTGCGGCTTATTGCCGTGAAAAGAGGGCGCTAGTCAGGGATGCAAAGGGGAGGTAACCTACTACGGGAGGTTATCGGACATAGCTACTTTCGTTTTCTCCGCATAGGCGGATAGTAAGTTTGCATAGGACAGGAATCAGACTCCTGCCGGCGTCTGCACTAGTGGGTCACAGTATGTTACTTAAACGTAATTTTAGGAAGAAAAAATCCTATTTCAACTTCATTTGACAGATCTTGATAGAGCACATGGTGTACCGCTTGGTGTTGGCCATACAGTTGACAGCTGTGCAGTGTTGTTCCCACAGTCACTATGACTCCTATTCGCATGTAATGTTGTAGATCATTTTGCGCTGTCAGTTGCAAGCTTCCTGATAATTTATTAGGTTTTCTTTTTACTTAATCTTGGTATTAATTTTTTTATGAATTTATTTTTTACTTTCTCTTCTGATGTATTTTTTAAAGGTAAATTTTTAATCCAAGATGAGTGGAGTTTTAATTGCTGTTGTAAATATACATATGAAGCTGTTTTCTGTTTCCTTCCCTTTAATGATAATTTTCTTAGTTCTGTTAAAGACATTGTGCTAAATTGTTGTTTTTCTTTGTGTTAATGTACCATCAGCCTTTTTGTGCTGTTGTGTGTATTATGGACTGGGCTTTTCAATCCCTGTCAAATACCTGTTGAATCCCCTGCTATTTGGATGTTTTAACACACACATGAAAGTTCAGCTGATTCCCCTCTGGCCTCCCATCTAAGCCTGTGTTCACAATAAGCCCAGCCAGTTAATGGCAGCCAGTTGCTGTCAGCCTGACACAGCAACACACTTCAGTTAATTGCAGCCTGTTGCTATCAGCTTCGGTGCTCTCCAGAGGGAAGAAATGAATACTATTGGGATTCACACCGCTGGTATCGTTGTCCCTTGAACCAGCCAACTAATTTGTGTAGATGCCACAAATGAAAAATCAAAAAGCTGGTTGGTACTGGCTGGAGATGAAATGGTGGCCAATGTGAACACTTTCTGCTGGCATGTATTGCGGGAAAGCACAACAAGACATGCGCACAATTTTCTGCTGGGCTTAGTGTGAATGTAGCTTTTGAGTGTTCTGCTTTCGGGGTTAGCTCCTTGGGTTAATCTTTTTTTTCTGTAAGCATCTGTAACCTTGACTGAAGTGTTGGTACAGTTATTTTGATGTTGACAATGATGTTTATAACAAATATGAATATTGAAAGACAAGGCTTTATGCCAGTGATTTATGCAATGGGTCATTTTTAGTTTTTATATCATGGAAACATACTGTCTGTAGAACAGAACTCAGGCAGAGAAGGCTCACAGTACTGAAAATGTTTAGTGTCATGGAGAACATTGAGAACTTGAGTATTGCAGACTAGTGGCAGTTTATGGAATGAATAGTAGAATGATGTTCCCAATGGATCGGATCATTTGTTGAAGTATGTAGTGTTTGGCAATGCATTGAAATATTCTGAAAGTCTATGGGAACTGAAGTGGAAACATTTTATGCTTATAGTTTATTTAAGCATGGCTTATTTACTGGCTGCTTTTGTTATCACCGTGCATGTGTGCAAAGTAGTAGTATTTCTGAATTGAAAAAGTTTTTTTCAAAGGCATATTAGATTGTAGCATTGAAATTGATGTTAAGAATTGCATGATATTTGGCATTTGTTGCAATGATTCAGAATGGTCTCAGAAAGTGTGATTTGGCGCTGTCTTAGTGTCTCAGAGCGGCATATATTTTGTAACTGTGCGGCTGTGACAGACCTTTATTAGGAAAGCGGTTGAGGTTGCAGAAACGTGACTCTTCAGTTGATCATAATAGATTGAAAATGCAGTGTCAAAAAGATGTGTTGGAAAGGTGGAAAGCAAAAGGAAAAAATACCCCTTGTATCTGTTATAAACAGTCAGTGGTTTATCTGTTCACATTCTCTCTGAAGTAAGAGCAACTTGGAGCAGAGATGAACTGAAACAGGGATGATTAATATTGTCACCACTAGACGTCATGGAAGGAGAGAGATGGCAACAAACTGGTAGACTGGTGGAGGGACTTTCATTGAAATACCAAGATAATAGTCAACAGGCCTATTTGATTTCAGATTGTGTGTGTGAGTATTTACAGTGAAGTATGGATTTAAATCAGCAAGAGTCAAGGCACAACGCTGCATGGCTGATAGGATTTATCCTTGAGAACTAGTAATAACACCAGTGTTTTTTGAGGAGGAAAAGAATGAAAAAGATTGATTGGACTTCTTGTACTCTTTCAGTAGTTATTATGACAAAAGTGGAAAAGACGTACTCCACACACTGACTGATTGTGATTACAGCTACAAAGAGGACTCAGATGATGTGACAGACTCTGACGACATCATAGAGGCAGCTACACCTGCAGAACCTGAGGTTGACAATCGTGAAACCATTGAAAGAGTATTGGACCACCGCTTGGGAAAGAAGGGAGGTTTGTACACTGTGTGTATGTGTGTGTGCATTATATACTATGTAATATTTGATGTTTGGTTGTCCAGAAATTGAACACTTTATATATTGATAGATCAGTTTGAGGTAGACTTGTATTTGAAACAAATCAGAAAAGCAGTATTCCTAGAGGCAACCTGAATCAGGTGTTAATCCATTATCCACAACCACCCGCCCTTCTACCACATTTCTTTGAGTTTCACCTTTTCATTGTTTATGTAGTGTGAAGGATTTAAAGATTTGGAAATCATAAAGCATGTCTGTATTGAATAACTTCCAAACAATTTCAGAATGCTGCATCTCTATACATATTTCAGAGTGCTGTATGCATGTTCTGGTACAAGTTTGAAAATTGCTGCATAGAAAAATAAAGTAAAATTATGGAGACATTCCATGGTGACATGACATGATACCACCCTGTTTCAGCCACAGGCAGCAAAACAACAGACTACAATGTTCAGGAAAATGGCGATCCCAACACCAGCGGGTCCAGCATCAACACCAGCCAGGTGGATGTGGTGGAGGGGGAAGGGGAGGGGGACAAGCCAAAGGAGGAGAGCAGGGACAGGAAGGAGAAGGAGGGGGAGGAGGGGAAGGAGAAGGGGGGGAAGACAGAGAAGCAATACCTGATCAAGTGGAAGGGCTGGGCCCACATTCACAATACCTGGGAGACACTCAGCTCCCTGCAGGAGCAGAAGGTCAACGGCCTGAAGAAGCTCGAGAACTACATCAAGAAAGAAGAGGAGATTGATGAGTGGTGAGTCAGAAAGAAAGAAACGTAGTAGGTGGTAATATATTTTGTTTCATTGGGGGGCACTTGGCAACCATTATAGGGAGTGTGTGGAAAGTAAAATACTTTTTGTCAGTACTATTATTCGTTAATGCAAGAGGTATTAGATTTATTGGAAAGCATCCTGTATCTTAGAAATGTTTTTTACCAAGCAGGTGAAGAATTAAAATGGTAAATTGCTTAGAAAGGTAGCTGATTTTTTTGGTTTATTTTTTGCAGGAGGCAGATGGCATCTCCTGAGGACCAAGAATACTACATATGTCAAAAAGAAATGATGACAGAACTAAGTAAATCCCATCAGGAGGTGGAACGTATCATTGGTAAGTAGTTTGGCAATGAACACTGCGAGTGTAAATTTAGCCATGACTGACTTGTTGTAGTTAATGTGAGACTTGTCTATTGCTCTGTGATTTACATTTCCAGAATTACACTCCGGGTGGACAAGGAGGGTAGAATTGGAAAAATAAAGCAGATTATTTGCATTCTATACAAGATGTGCTTGACAAAGTTTAATGATCAAATTATCTTTATTATTATTACGTTAAAGGAGCTGGTTTTGTTCAGTGTGCAAATCTGGGGGACCTGTTGAATGTTGAAATAAATACAGTGTTGAATCGCTGTATTTGGGGATGTGGGGGAGAACTTGCCTTAAGAAATAATATAATTTTGTATGTTATAAAACGACAAACAAATGAATGTCTGCAGCATATCAGGACAACGAATATATGTGCAAGTGGGTGGGTCTTCCCTACTCTGAGTGTACGTGGGAGGACGCTGACCTGATCCGACGCCTTTACCAGACCAAAGTGGATCAGTACCATGCCCGGCTCAAGTCTCAGCGCATTCCCTCTCGGCTCAGCAAGGTCAGTGGTGATAAAAATTTGTCTGTGGTGTATTGGGTATGTGTGTGTACGACAGGACTTATATAGAAGATATTTTGGTCTTGCTGAATTTATGATAATATTGTGACATGTTTGAAACTTTTTCAGATTGGCTTCTTAGGTAGGCTTTGCTTTATTCAGTGCATACTTTATCATTCGCTTTTGATTTGCTTCTGTGTGAAAAAAAAAACACACAAAATTTTAACACACATCAAAACTTTGAGTAATTCTGCAATTTTTCAGCACAATCATGACAAGTAAGAGAAAGAGTAAAAATGTGAATCCAGAAGAAAGTTATATATAAACTGATGTTTGGTTGTATTGCAGGTGCTCAAAATACGCCCTAAATTTGCGCCAATGAAGACACAGCCGTCGTTTTTGGGCAGCGATGACTTGCAGTTGAGAGACTACCAGTTGGATGGAGTGAACTGGCTTATTCACTCCTGGACAAAGTAAGTCACACTTGGGAACATTTCAGTGTTGTTACTGGTTTGTCTGATAGTGATGGTTCTGGGTTGTCTAGTTTGTTAGAGCAGTTTTAGTCCTTTGAACTGAAACAAGTGTATGTAGTAGGCTAATGTTTGCTGTGTGCTATGTAATTACAAGGAAAATATATGTATGACTTGGGTAAAGTTTTTTTTCCTCTTCTTTCTTGTGCATTGGGTTGTCATTGAATAGAAAACTGGCTTTGGAACAGTAGTGTGACAAACTTGTCTTGGGTTTTACAGGCAAAACAGCGTGATTCTGGCTGATGAGATGGGCCTGGGAAAAACGATACAGATTGTGTCCTTCCTGGCATATCTGTACAATGTGCAGCAGCTGTACGGACCCTTCCTGCTGGTTGTACCTTTGTCCACCCTCAACGCCTGGCAGAGGGAGTTTGAAAACTGGGCTCCTGAACTCAACGTTGTCGTCTACATTGGTGATGTTACCAGTAGAAACATGGTGAGTGGATTGAGAGAGGGAGGGATGGGGAAGGGAGGAGAAAGGCAAGAACAAGCAAAAGGTTGAGTTGACATTGAGCGCATCATATTGATATATTGAAAAAGAAAAAGAAAAGGCTGTTTTTTGTGGTAACATTCCTGTTTTACCAACATAGTAGTAAGTTGACTTTGTTGTATTAATACCTGTCCTGACTCTGGTTAGTGTCAAAATGTATCCTTCTTGCGTTTGTTGCACTAATGCCTATCCTTGTTCAGGCTTGTGCTGTACACATGCTTGAACCAGCAGATCAGTTATCCAGGATGGTATTGATGAGAGATTTGTATTTGTGCAGATTCGAGATTACGAATGGTGCCATGCATCCTCCAAGAGACTGAAGTTCAACGCAGTGATCACAACTTATGAAATTTTGCTCAAAGATAAGGTAAATCCTCTTTCTGAAAGTCCGGTGATCTGCACAGTAAAAATACTTCATGGTAGTTTGAAAGAGTGATTGTATCCTGTAGTGGTTAAGTACTAGTGGAGAAATGTATCTTTCATTGTAATTTAGTATGTGTATCTGAATTTGTTAAGACAGGTTTTTAGCTTGTTTTACCAATGAATCATCATCAGGGCCCAGTGTTTTTTGAGCACTGCTTCAAATTAACCAGTTTTATGTAAACAATGGACATTGAGGATGATTGACGGAATAATGAATGTTTTGGAGCCTTTTCCTTTAGGTCTTTGTGTTTTGTTCAGTTTGTTATGCCGTATCATTAGATTAACAGCAATAAGGGAAAGTGATTAAGTCAGTTCATGGCTAATGTCACACTGAAATAGATTTTATCAGTTGCAATGAAACTTTTTTTCCCCAGTCATCTCTTTGAACAAATTACTTATTGTGAGTGATGAGAAATTAAAACCATGTGGGTGGGTGTGGTTTGCAGTCATTCCTGGGCAATGTTCCCTGGGCCTTCCTGGGTGTGGATGAAGCACACAGACTAAAGAATGACGACTCGCTGCTGTACCGCTCACTGAAAGACTTTGACACAAATCATCGCATCTTGGTCACGGGAACTCCGCTGCAGAACTCCCTGAAGGAGCTGTGGTCATTGCTGCACTTCATCATGCCTTCCAAGTCAGTACAGTGTTCAGAGTTGCATGATTTTTAAGGAGCTTACCTACATATTTCCTCATGCCATTTTTATTTAGACAGGTATGAAAATTTTAGTCACATAACAAAAATGATAAGGATATGTCTGAGTGGTTCAAGAACGTTGTGGGAGTTGAAGTTGGCAGGATTGTGATTTTGAAATTTACTCTACCATTTTTGTACCCTCTGTGCTGTTTCCAAATGCATAAACCCAAATGGCCTTGTATTGAAATACTCAATTGTGCTAGAAAGATTGTACCACTGCATTGAAATGGTCCTATTTGTGCTGAAGGTACTGTTCTGTTGGTAAACAAAGCACAAGATGAATATGGAGATAAAATGACCATGACAGTGCTTTGCAGTGGGGTGAAGTGTAGCTGATGATGTGTGACAGGTTTGATGACTGGCCAGAGTTTGAGGAGCGGCATTCCTCGCAGGACAAGGAAGGGTTTCGTGCCCTGCACAAACAGCTGGAACCCTACCTCATCCGACGTGTCAAAAAGGATGTGGAGAAGTCACTGCCAGCTAAGGTGTGTTTGTAGACAGCCAGTGTTGTACATTGTTCTCATATGCATGGGTGAATGATATATTGATGTCTTGTGTACATGGTAAATGAACGGGTGAATAACGATATATTGATTATGTGTTGGATGGATGGGTGAATTATGACAGCTCTGATAGTTTAATTTGTTGTATTGTGCAGTGTGAATACAGAGTATAAGGCATTGTGAATACCGATTTTCGTGCTTGCATGGTGCTGTTAGTTAAAACAGTTGAATTTGGTATGCAGATGCAAGACAGTGTCAGTTTTGACTTTTCAGTTGATGTGAAAAAGAAAAGTGCTGAAAATGTTGGTTTTCTTCTTCACAGGTGGAGCAGATCCTGAGGGTAGAAATGACATCTTTACAGAAGCAGTATTACAAGTAAGGTGGCATTGGTGACAATGTTGTTGGATGTGGTGTGTGTATGTGTGGAAGTAAGAGGACAGGGTCTTGTATGGGATGGAGGAGTTGGGGTAGGGGTGTGTGTGTGCGCGCGTGCGCACAAGTGTGAGCATGAAATGCATGCCCGAATTAATAGTTTATTATTTCAATATGAAGGTTTATTTTAGAAATATACTAAATTGATGAGAAGACGAAGGTATGGACTGATGTGGTGGATTTTTTTATTTATTAAAGATACATGTTCTTAGTTGTGTTTTTTTTTATCATTTAGTTCCAGAGGATTGTGATGTTCAGCATGTAATTATTAAGTGATTATGTATTTTCAGTAGTTGATCCTTTAACTTTACCCAGGACAGAACAGAAAAGCGTGAATGTGTGCAATTGCAGGTGGATCCTGACGAAGAACCACAAGATGTTGATGAAGGGTCAGAAGGGCAACGTGACCAGCTTTGTCAACATCATCATGGAACTGAAAAAGTGCTGCAACCATGCACACCTCACTCGTATTGAAGACGAATTGGAGGGGCGGGAGAGACTGCAGGTTGGTACTTGTACTGTTTACTGTGTTTCTGCTCTGTACCTTATCTGATCTTTCAATGCTTTGTGTTGAAACACTCCTGTATCTGCACGAGATGTGTATTAGAAATATTTTCTTGTACTGACTGACTACGTGTTGAAGGATTTCTGTGTTTACTTGAGCATTTTCTTTCAAGCATTTTCTTTAGGCTTTAGCTGCTGGGTCCTCTGCAGATTATTCCTCTTGGTCATATCATTCCTGTCATGGGTTGTTTTCCTTTGTCTCTGCAGTGACTTTCCTGAAAGGATATTGTCATGTTATTTCTTCTTTTCCAGACCTTGGTACGAGGGAGTGGCAAGCTGATCCTGCTGGACAAGTTGTTGGTCAGACTACGAGACACGGGCCACCGAGTGTTGATATTTTCACAGATGGTGCGCATGCTGGACATCTTGGCAGAGTATCTGCAGCTCCGACACTTCCCTTATCAGGTACGTGGCAGTCTGCTTCTCAGTTACTGTATTTCAGAGAGAATTATTCTGCCACATCAAGTAAAATTGAAGTGCATGATAATGTTGGTCATTTTTTGCATTTTATGGGAAGAGATGAGCGGTGCAGTGTCATATCAGATGATTTGAGAGTTGATTAAAACTGACATCTATCTTTGTATTTTGTGAGAGCACTTGCTTCTCTGATAGGGGACTTGTGTGCTCACAGTTGTTGAAAAATTGTACCACTCTCTGTAAGTGATTGGAAACATTCATTACATTTCTGAAACTACAAGATAGGGAACATAAAATCTTAATATTGTCTGCTTTTATTGGATCCTCCCTCCTTTCCACAAAATGAAAAAGAAAGATGGTTTAACAGTTAATGTATTTTGTATTTTCAGCGGCTGGATGGATCCATACGTGGAGATGTACGAAAACAGGCCATGGATCACTTCAATGCTGAAGGTTCACAGGTAAACGTGATTGATTCCTCAAAGTGTTTGCTTATTTTACATTAGATGATTTTTATGCTTATGTTAAGACATTGATTATGAATTATATAAATGTGCCTGTGTCTGGATATTGGGAATAATAGCATTTTGAAAAAAATATTTTTGGAAGTGGTTGTGGTTACATATTGTATGTTTAAACCAATAGATATCTTGTCCTTGTTCTTGAGGAAAATAAAAATCTATTTCTTTGCCTTGCACCTTTTATATCTTTGAATGCCTCTCCTTTATACAAAGTCACACGGGCTTGTATATACATTGGACTATTTCTTTTCCCTTTCTTCATGATTTAAAAAAAATGTATTCCTCATATTTTTCCTCCCTCATTCTGAAAAAAATGTTGGTGCATATATATACCATTACCATCCCATATGACGGTTTTGTGTTGAGGTGCTCAACTGATGTGAACAGCAGGGAAAAGCAATAAGAATGTCTGAGTTGTCATCACACAGGATTTCTGTTTCCTGCTCTCCACCCGTGCCGGAGGTCTGGGCGTCAACTTAGCCACGGCTGACACTGTTATTATCTTTGACAGTGACTGGAACCCTCAGAACGACCTTCAAGCTCAAGCCCGCGCTCATCGCATTGGGCAGAAAAATCAGGTGGGTGTTTACTTTAACAAGGGCAGAAGCAGCTTTGTGTGTGTGTGTGTGTGTGTGTGTGTGCACGCGCGAGATATTTTATGTTTGTAAGAGCTGGTGTTGAGGTCATTGAGCATTGTGTTTTGCAGTAATATGTCGTTGTGCAGCATTACTGTAGATGATACATGGGTGGTTGTGTTGTTGTTCTGTGATGCATATGTGAGATGTAGAAATGTGCGTGATGTGTTACTGTAGAAATGTTAGTGGTGTGTAACTGTTGTGGTGATTGGTATTGTCAGTGATGTATGATCAATGATTGTTTTTGTCCAGTGATCAGTGACTCTTTTCATAGTTCTGTGATTGATGTGTCATCACTGATAGTATTGTAGTGATGTGATTTGTCTTGTAATATTGTGATTGACATAAAATCAGTGACTGGTGTAGCACTGTTATAATCAGTGTATCATGGGAGGCACTGATATATAATCAGTATGTCACTGCGGGCATAATGATCATTGACCGTGTTCTGCTGTGTTTTATTTTTTATGCTTTATTTAAAAAAAAATAAAAAAAATTAAGACCACAATTTTGGTGCAGTGGTTGATTTATTAAAAGTGATTATGTTGTAGTTCATTGGTTTATGTATAACATAGTTGATATTAGTGTTGATGTAAATTCAGTGAAATTGTAACCCCAGTTACAATCAGTGAGAATTCATGTGTTGTACTATGATTCGTATGTTTTGAGAGAGCATTGTGTTTCATGTCAGTGATTCATGTACAGCGAACACTGTGACATTGACCATTGAGGTCTGTTACAGAACTGCGGATGAAGTACAACTGCCACATGCATTGGAATACTGTAAACTTTTCATGAAAGATTGAAATCGTGTCCAGGGAGGCTTCACTGTCTTCAGGCTGAAGCTTGTAGATGTATGTCGTCAGCATCTCCCCAAACTGCAGAAGTACCAAAGAAGACTGCAGACAGAGCAGACAAGAGAACTGAGATTTGTGTTGCAGGTGAGCGTGTATAGACTGGTGACCAAGCAGAGTGTGGAGGAGACCATTGTGGAGAGAGCCAAGCAGAAGATGGTGCTGGACCACCTGGTCATTCAGAGCATGGACACCACTGGACGCACTGTGCTCAACAGGGGCCAGGCTCCTTCCAGGTAGGACACCCTCACTGGCCTTTTTGTGTGCATGCACACGCTGACACACTTATTGTGCATACATTCAAACATACTGGTCATGAACATCTGCTGTTTCTTGTTCCAGAGAAGTTGAAAACCACATACGCTGATACAATTGTGATGTCTGATGTCAGAACAACCCTCCTCTATAAAACAGTATATAGGCTTTAATTACACATACTTAACCATGACCCAACTACGAGAACAGGAAGCGGGGAGGACGGGAGGGTCTTAAATTTGGGTCACGGTAAGTATGTTATTTAAACGTAATTTTAGATAGAAAATTTCCTTTTAATTACACATACTTAACCATGACCCAACTAGTGCAGAATAGCACGACAAGGTGGAGGGCTCGCCTGTTCTACTGTCTGTGTGCTGCAATGGCCTGTTGTGCAACTACCACAGAAACGATGCCTTTTGTGCGACGTCTCTCAGGTAGAAGTCGATGAAGGTGGCAGGGTTTGTCCAGTAGGCAGCATCCATGATGTCTTGCCACTGCAGAGGCAACGCCTCTTGAGCCATCCCTAAAGCGATAGACGTCCCTCAAGTATAATTTGATGAAAGTAGAGTGTACTGTGTCACCTATGATGTCAGAACAACCCTCCTCTATAAAACAGTATGTAGGCTTTTGTGCTCTTGATGTGATGTCCATGTCAAGATTGTCCTGCATCCCATATTCTGTACAGAGCTCTCTTCTGGGTTTTTTTTGTTTTGTTTGTTTGTTTTTTGGTGATATGTGATAGTGATGTTTGATGTCAAGAACACCCTCCATTCCTCCTTCACACACAGTTTTATCATGTGTTGTTCATTTGCAGCAACAACACCCCTTTCTCCAAAGACGAGCTTGCAGCCATCCTGAAGTTTGGGGCTGAAGAGCTGTTCAAGCAGGAGGACATGGAGGAGGAGGAGCCTCAGGTGGACATTGACGAAATCCTCAAGTTTGCCGAGACCCATGAAACAGAGGTCAACACCTGCAGTGATGAGCTGCTCTCCCAGTTCAAAGTCATCAGCTTCGAAAACATGGAGGAGGACACCGATGTCAACATGGAAGACAGTCCAGGTAGGTTCATGATTCAGTGCAGACACGGTAGGGGAGAGGTTGAAAAATTCCTTTTAAATCCAGGTGTATGTTTTTGAAAAAAAGTAACTGAAATAGCATATCTTTAAAAAATTTTTTTTATATATATAATTAATTGTGGTGCCTGATTTTGTTTAATCTTTTTTACTTGATTCAGCTTATGGGGCTGGTTCAAACCTGGTATACTTTCTGTTTATGAAACCAGAAAAGTTCACATCAAAGAAGTGAGTGTGTGATACTCAAATACTCTGATATACTTGTTCATGTAATGGTTAACATGTTAGCATGGTTAAGTATGTTAGCATGGACTTACACAGGGTACTTGTGTTTGTGCAGAAGGTGATAAAGACTGGGACGAGATCATTCCACAACACATGCGGGAAAAAGTGGAGGAGGAGGAAAGGCAGCAGCAGTTGTTAGAGCTCCACTTACCTCCACGCAGCAGGAAAACCATCAAACAGGTACACAGACCTGGACACACTGTGGACAATACTGTTGTTTATCCTCTAGTACCTGAGGGATGAAGGGGATTCACTTGTTTCATAGTTGTTGAGACTGATCACATGCTGTCTGGGTGTAGGATTGAGCAGTGCTTTGCATTGTCTCAGGACTATAAATACCGTACCAGGATTCTCGGACTTTACAGACATAGGCTTTTTGATGGTACACCCAGTGGTCCTTGTTGATGGCAACAAGGTGACTAAATTAACGATACTGTTTGTGGTAATTATACATTGGCTGTGAGGGGGGTTGTGCCTTTTTTTGTTTATATATTACGGCAGATCATTTGGAAATTATTTGTGTTAATTGGAAGTTAAGAATTTTATCTTAAGGAGTTGTTCCTTTAGTTTTCTTTGATTAAAAGGGGCCTGTGTTCCATGAAGTACAACATCTCAGTGGAATCATTCAAATAGAAAAAGATTTCTTTTCTGAATTCAGTTGCAGTTAGAGTATGACTCAGACCATGGCAAGCAGTCCAAGCGAAAGAAAGACCACGATGATAGTGATGCCTCTAATGAGGAGGACGATGATGAGGATGATGACAGACCAAAGAAACGGGGTCGACCACGTTCCAACATGAAGGAAAAGATCCGTGGATTTAGTGACACTGAGCTGAGGAGGTTCATCAAGAGCTACAAAAAGTTTGGGCAGCCTTTGACAAGGTTTGTGTTCATGGAATCAAGAACTGTATAGTTCTTTTTTGCACTGTCCCACTATGTCTGTTGCACACTTTGTGATGATGTAGATGTGAATCGGCTAAGGAACCATGTTCATGAATGAGCAGGTGGAAGAAAGGGAACTAACTGCTTGTATCATTTATCAGATAAATTAGCTGTAAGTAAAGCAACACAAAGCAAGGCAATGTATGTTATTTGAACTAGAAAATGTATTTGTCACTTCACTTCCTGTTCTATATCAGTTCAAAAGTGGAAAAGCTTCAACAGTCATCTTCCTGAAGATCTAGTCATCAGCCCCATCCACATGTAATACGCGGCTTCTGTTCAAACGTTTGTGTGTGTGTGTGCATGCGTGCGTGAGTATGCACAAGTTTATTTTTTATTTTATTTTTTATTTATTTATTTTATTATTGATATGCACTTGTATGTATCCTAATTTCTACTGTATCTGTGTTTGTATATGATTTTCGATTTATGTTCATACCTTATGTACTATCCCCCCCAACATTCCTTATGACCCCGGTACAGTTGGTAATAAAGACATATTCTATTCTATTCTCTTCCATTCTATAAGAAATCAGTTGTTATTTGTTTTCTTATCGAAGTGGAATTTTCTACAGAATTTTGCCAGGAACAACCCTTTCGTTGCCATGGGTTCTTTTACGTGCGCTGAGTGCATGTTGCACACGGGACCTTGGTTTATCGTCTCATCTGAATGACTAGTGTCCAGGCCAGGACTCGAGGTCTTGTGGAGGGGGAGAAAATATTGGTGGTTGAGCTGTGATTCGAACCAGCGCGCTCAGGTTCTTTCACTTCCTAGGCGGACATGTTACCTCTAGGTCATCACTCCACTTCTGTCTGTAGGTTGAATGCCATAGCTGTTGATTTGAGTTGATTCCTGTCTGTAGGTTGGATGCCATTTTGAGTTGATTCCTGTCTGTGGGTTGGATGCCATAGATATTGATTTGAGTTGATTCCTGTCTGTAGGTTGGATGCCATAGCTTTTGATTTGAGTTGATTCCTGTCTGTAGGTTGGATGCCATAGATATTGATTTGAGTTGATTCCTGTCTGTAGGTTGGATGCCATAGCTATTGATGCTGAGCTGCAGGAGAAGTCGGAGGCAGATCTCAAACAGCTGGCTGAAGTGCTGCAGAAGAATGTGGATGAGTCCATGGCAGAGTATGCCCAGAAAGTGCAAGCTGACCCTGCCTTTGATGGTGAGTATCAGTGGTCATGTGGACTGATAGATAGGATGTTTCTATAGCTTTAAAATTTGCTTATTTATTTTCTTATTATTTAACTCATTCTATATTCCCAGTTTAACCCTTTTGCTGCCACAAAAATAAGATTTAAGTGAAATCTATTTGCCAGGGTTTTTTTCATAAAAAAACGGGTATAAATTATAAAAAAAATTTGTGCTCTTTGTTATTGGAGAAAGACCCATAAAAGTGTATAATTTCTGAAAGGTAAATGAATAAAGAATACAAAACACATGATGTTTTCCCATTTTATATATTTTTAGTGACATGCTGTTGTTTTTAAATAAGTGTTTTGTTTTTTGTCACATTTTCAACTTGTTCATTACAAACATTAGTCAGGTAATTTGCACTTTCTGGACAGTTGGATATCTGCACACACAAAATCATACTAGAACAACCACAAAAAAACAACAACAAAAAATTGAAAAAGAGATAGACATACATTGCTTGTGACTTCTCCTTGTGATAATATGGATGTGAGACCACACCCCCTCTTCACCCCTCTCACATGATCACTTTATTCAGTTCTCATCAGACAGTGTTGGTTGAGTGCCAAGAAAATCGCTCACAGTGTCCTGCTAACAATTCGGTCACTAGTGTCGTCTGCTTCAGTCATACAGCCGGCATCACTCAATGATAGTCGTATCTTGGCCACTCTCTTGATTGCTCTCCCTTTATTTTCTATCAAATCGTCCAATAAATGTTCATCACTGTCTTCTTTGAATTTACGCTTCAATTCTTTCTGAGCATTAACTAAAGAAAGCAGTCTTGGTTGATTTAGTTCACCACAAACGCATGTCTTGAGCACGGCGTCAGTCCGACATTTTGTTGAGTGAGCAAGGAAAGGAGTCAGGCAAAACACTGTGACGGTAACCCAACCAAAACGTTCAAATAAAGGACTGCCTCATGACGTTGATGGTGTTTCTAGCTATGAATAGAATCTAGAAAGATTCCCCAAGCTAAAGCGACTAATATTTTTGTCAGTGAACTGAATGCAAACCAGGGAAAAGTCTAGGGAAATATTTTGATGACAAGTTATCTTGTCATTGTGGCAGCGACTTGTACATGCTTGTGATGACGAGTTATCTCATCATATAGGCAGCCTATGGCTTAAAAGAACTGAACAAAAGTATGTATCGTTTTGAAATATTCCCAACATTCCCTGTGGAAAAGATTGTTGCAAAAGTACATATTGTAAGCTTATCACAAGCAGGTTTTAAATTACTTGTACCTTGAAAAAGATATGGACAAGTTGTCACTCTTTCACATTGATGATGTCCTGTTAAATAACTGAGTCGAGTCTGACCGATGGAACTGTGTGTGTGTGTGTGTGTGTGTGTGTGTGTGAGCAGGTAAGAAGACTCACCGAGGCCCCACCTTCAAACTGTCCAGTGTGATGGTCAACGCACAAGCCATCACCAAAGCCCAGGCTGACTTGGAACCACTTCTGCAAGCCATGCCTACTGATCGTGAGCAGCGTAAAAAGTAAGAATTTTTTTAAAATTTTATTTTAGAGGTAAGGAATCCAGCTTTTTCATGGCATTGAAAGGGATATGCTGAATCACAAAGAAAGCAAACATAAAATCTTAACATGAAAAAGCAGTTGCACTCATTGCTGCTGAATGTAATTGCAACCAGTTATAGTTGTGAAAGGCTGTAATTCTGTCTGCATTTTACAGATGTAGTTGGTTCAGCTGAATAAAGTGGTGCAGACACATAAGTCCTGCCAAAGACGTACAGGTGGGGAATCTTTGCCTGATCCATGATTTTCATGGTTAAAATTTCCTTTTCTGCAGAAAAAACAAAACATTATCAGTTGTTCTCATTTGGTGTCATTGGATATTCTCTTTTGGCGGATCCCTCAAATGGCATGTATCAAATGGCCGTCAATTTGTTTTCACAGAAATGAGGACCTGGTTTGACCATATTTATCGAACCTCGACTTGTAAAGATTGCAGATGATGATATTCAGATACTGATTTCAGATCTTTAACCTATCAGTTCTTGCAGAAATTGATTTCTTTTGATGTACTTGAGTCAGCTTTTTAATTTGCTAGAAACTATAAAAAAAAAAAAAAAAAAAAAAAGCAAAGAGGCAGTCTTGTTTTCAGTAACAGGCAGTGCCTTTTGAAAAGGCATTTTAGAAGTCATTGCAAATACAGGGAGAAAATGTTGGAAGAAGGGGCTGGGGGGGGTTAATGTGAAAACAAAATTGATGGAAAAGAAAACTTACAACTACTTTCTTGACTTTGCAGTACACAGTTTCTCATCTGTTTTGATATAATCAAATATTGTGTGTTCAGATCTGACAGTGAATTACTTTGTTTTGATCAGTTCGAAAATTCTTATTGGAACGAGCGCACTGTTAACAAAAACATGAGCAACACGATTGGCCTCCTGTGCTCAGGAGTGTAGGCCTTCTGATGATGTACTGATCATGACAGGTACACAACACATGCTTGCATGCACTGATTTTTCCATCACTCCTATACACACTGATAGTGACAGAGATTGCCGCCCTCCATCTACACATACATATACACACATGCTGATGCATACACACAGACTCAAATTCAAATGTGTACACACACACACACACACACACACACACACGCAGAGAGAGGAGAGTGCACAATCTCCATCCTTGGTCCTGTGCAGCTCTGTCACTTTGCCACAAAGTAGCATTTGACATTAATAATTTGAAATTTTGTCAGTGGATGGCTTCATGGCTGCAATCAATGTTGTTAAGATCTGTGATCTAAAGCCGAAGTACCAAAGATTCCTTTGCATTATGTGCATGAAATATGTTTTGTTCAAATTGGCCTACGTCTCTCTCTCTCTCCCCCCCTTTCCTCTCCCCCCACTCTCTCTCTCACACACGCACACACGCGCGCGCGCACACACACACACACACACACACACACACACACACACACACACACACACACACACCCACACCCCGAGGGACACATCTTAGTTCTTGCCAGGACACATCTTCGTTCTTGCCATCCTATTATGGAGAAACAGTAGTCATGTTACTGACAAGAAAGACATTACAGCAAATACAGTACTGTGCAAAATGAACACAATATGAGGAGGAAAGTGAGTGTTCATGGTGTTTTTAGGTACATGCTGTCGTGCTACGTGAAGAAAGTTCACTGGGGGTGCGAGTGGATTGTCTCGGACGACAGCAACCTGCTGAGAGGGGTGTATGAGTACGGCATGGGGTCATGGGAAGCCATCAAGATGGACTCTGAGCTCAAACTCCACGACAAAGTGAGATGTGGATGAGTTAAAAGGTTCTAAAAAAAAAAAAAGCAACAACAAAAAACCAACAGAAATATTTGGGATTAACTTTATAATTAGGATAAGATACTGACAACTCGCATACAAGAATTTCGCACACACACACACACACATGCGTATGTGAGGGTGTGTGGGAAAATAAAGGCTTTCCATGTTGAGTTGCTGTGCAGCTCTAAAATCAGGCAGAAACTGCTGCAGATAAATTTCTTCATCCCATGTTTCCAACTGTTAACTGTTCCAGGAAGTGTGTCACCATGGATCCCTGTTAACATTAAACATGGTGTTAATGTATATTCATATAGGCAGCTAAGTGTAACTGGATAACATTGTATTCCATAAATAAACAGCATTAATACATTTCAGTGCCTTGTATTCCTCTTCTCTTAGCTCCAAGTATTTCTCCTGTGAAAAAATAGAAAAGAGATTTCATCATCTGAACTGAATGATACAAGGGATGTTTGCCCATATATTTGTTACAACTGCAGTATTAGTGAATTTCAAGGTAAGAATCCACTCCGGTGAAACTTGATATGACCAACATTACTGTGTGTGTGTGTGTGGTGACAGATCCTGCCAGATGTGGATCAGAAGAAACCCCAAGCCAAACACCTTCAGACTAGGGTGGAATACCTCCTGAAGATCCTAAGGAAGCAGGCCGAGTTGATTAACATGCCGGTGAGAGCCCTCTTGCTGGTCAGTTTGGGTTTTGTGACTCTTTAATCTTTGTTGATTGTTGACATCAGCTTGGTATAAACTTAACTTGAAATGAAAAGTCCAGTCTACAGGATAGAAAATTGTTTTGCTCCTTAACTGCTCTTTTATGAATTGCTAAAGTCTTTGCCCATTTTAAAGTCGGCTGCTCATGAACATCAAATTTTATTCTCTGTCAGGTTTGTAGTAGTAACAGGTAAGTTTCCATGTCTCCTGTCTGCTGCAGATTTTCTGCAGAGAAAGTGATAAAAATTTTGTATGAAAACATAAATCCTGTTAGTTTGTACCTTTGATTTCCCTGTTGGCAGGTTGATAGGTAGTGCAAAGTAGTAATTGTGTGAAGACCAAGAATTATACTGTTCCCGTCTATTATTTTAAAATCATTAATGATAATATCCTTCTCATGAAGACTGCATCAAAATACAGTGGAAAGTAGGGAAACTCTTGATAGTGAGTTTGGATAAAAAGTGCTAATTTGTTTGTAAGGATGACACTTAGTTGTGTACTTATGTCTTTGTGACAGAAATCCACAACGAAAGGAAAAGGCAAGAGGAAGCCCAAATCTCGTGCTGAAGTCATCGAGAATGACAACTCCAGTGGGTCAGAGGATCTTCACATTAAAGAAGAAACCAATGACAGTCTGAGCATGGATGCCACCCGCCTCAAAAAGCCTGCTGCTGAGGAATCTGAGAAAGATAAAAAGGAGGAGTCGGAAATCAGTGACCTGGAGATTGATGAAGAAGCAGAGGGAAAAAAGAAGCCAAAGAAAAGCAAGCCCAAGCCAAAGAAAGAGAAGAAAGAGAAGAATGAGAAAGGGGAGGCAGTCAAATCTGAGGACTCTGTGAAAAAGGAAGATAAAAAGAAGAAAGGGAAAAAGAAGGTATGTGTCACTTTCATTTTACATCCACAAGATGTTAGCAGTACACAGAACAAAAAGAAAACTGGCCTAGTGGAAATTAGTGCAAATAAGGTACATATTATTAGCATTATCACTACAAAACCATAGAATGTTTTATGTTCAAGGAAAAAATGTACATGAAATGTGAAGCCATTGTGTGTAAGTTTAATCTCATTTTGATTTTACTTGTCTGTGACTTTGCATTAATGTTTGCATTAACTTTTTCCTGTTGCGTTTTATTTGAAGCAGAAGGCAGAAGGACCTATGCATTTCACTGCATCAGCAGAACCCATCTCCATTGCTACAGAAGAGAGTGCCTTGACCTCAGAATCAGATCCTGAGATCTTCCAAAAGGTAAAGAGATGAGGAGGCAGAGTGTTGAGATTAGATTGATAGTATATTTAAAAAAAAAAAAAAAGAAAAGAAAAGAAAAGTAAATAGAAAACTGACTTTTAAGGAACTGCCACCTACACTAGACTGTTTTATCTGACGAGGAGAGAGAGAGTGGATGTTGTCTGCCTGGTGTTACTCCTCAAGTGAGGTGTTAATCAGGAATTGCCTCAGCTAACTTGATTTGTATCGGGAACATTACAGACATTTAACACTCATATTGCAAAGCTAGTTCATTTAATCAGTGTTCCATGATTGTTGGTAGGCCTGTAGACACCTGTGTAAGAAGAAAAAAAATATGAACGGATAATTGTCTGATGTTATGGTTTTTTGATTTGCTGTTTTTATTTCAGAAATGTTATCAAGGTATAAGATTATCAAGGAAAAATGGCTTTACAGTACCAAGCGAGTGAATACACTTCAGTCATTTCATTTTGACCAGTATTTTAGACTTTCTGACTATGATTTTTTTTCTTTTTTTTTTTTTTACCAAACACTTATTGTTTTTTCAAGGTTTGTTGTGGACAGAAAGAATCAATTGAAAAAACAGATTGTGACTGATTGATTGAAGTTAAGATATGCAGAGTTTGATTTTCTACTTCAGTGCAAAGAGATGATGCGGCCGGTGAAGAAGTCTCTGCGGGAGCTGGACAAGGCAAGGGAGGACCCAGAGGACAAGTCCTTGCTGACCCGACTGCGCCAGTGTCTGCTAAACATCGGCGACCACATCAACAAGTTGCTGAGTGTCATGTCTGACCCTGAGCAGATCAAGACATGGAGAACGTGAGTTTCAGCTGTCATCTGTTTAATCTCTTACCTAGATTTGATAAAAAGATATTATGCTGCAATGTTGGTGGTATGAAACAGATGTATGCTGTAATGTAGAAAGCTTGAATGTAGAAGGATGTGTTTTTACCTGTGATCAAGTATACAGTGGTGTTTGTGTTTGCCTGCCCTGTCCCCCCACCCAAGTTGGTGTTTTGATTGATGCTGGATACAGTGCGGATAAAGAAAATTGAAAACGTGTGAGTACTGCAGAGTGATATATTGTTCCTTTTGCTGATGTGATGAAAAAGGAACATCCTGTATCAATGGAATGTGTCGTTTTGCATCACATAAACCATGTCAGACTGGTCCAAGTTGCATAGCTAGTAGGTTTGCTGTGTGCATCCAAAATTTACAGCTGATGCAGTTTTTGAACATAAAAATAAAAATATGTTGCAGCTTTAGAATTGTTTTGACTTTTTCTTGTCCAATATAGCCACCTGTGGAAATTTGTGTCCAACTTTACGGATCCGGACCACGAAAAACTGCGAAAGCTGTACAAAAAGACGGCATCAAAACGCAGAGACGAGGAGAAAGACAAGTCAGAGGTACGCATTCTGTTGTGCTGTTCTTGTTTTGTGTGTGTATGTGCTTCCTTTGGAGAGAATAAGAGGAGTTAGCATGTGAACACTGATATTGGTGTGAGAGAGAGAAAGGAATTCATTCACTTTTGCTAGAGCTGTTTTGTCTTGTTTGTTTTTGTCTCTGATTGTGTGTGTGTGTTTTCAGATTACATTCTACACTTTGCTTTTCTTCACATGACGTAGCCATTGACTTATATGTCTGGTTTGTGTATTTATGAGTTGGTGTAAACTGACTTGTTGATTCTCATGCTCAACAGGTGGGTGTTTTGGTAATGTGTAGAAGTAAATTTACTTAGAACTCATTGAGCATGTGTGTGTGTGCTTGCTTTTGGCACATACATGTTATAAGAGTATGGGCATGCTTGTGTGTTTTCAGTGTACAAGTTGGTGAATATGTGTGTGTGAGGGAACTCTCATGCATGAGGTTTTCTGGGTACGTGTTAAGGGTATGGATAGTTATTATATACTTCTGGAAATTGTTTATGGTGAATGAGTTTGATACATATGCCTTCCTTGCTGTATTATTGGCCATTTCTTTGTGAAGTATGTCTATTTTGTTGCATGTGTATATATGTATATGTGCTTTTTCTTTCTGTATTTTCTCTTTTGTGTGATGTGAAAGTATGCATGTATATGGTGGGAATGTTGAGGGCATCAGGGTGCTGTGACTTTGGTATAGCTTTTTTTTTTTTTTCTCGCACATTTTCCACAGCCCAACCAGAGCGACAGCCAGCATAGTCGTGACAGCATCCCCCAGGGCAACAAACGATCGGTGGAGGCACGTGACTCCTCCTCACACAACCACCAGGCCAAGAAGGCCCGGAGAGAGGAGAAGCAGCGTGATGGGTGAGCACTGTGCTAGCTTTGCCACGGTCCACGTCCCACTCTCCCCCTTCACTCCTTGTCTGATTTTTGTGTTACACGTGTGCTGTGTGTGGCATGCTTGATAAGTGTTTTATGTTGATGCTATGTGCCGGGCAAGTGTGTTTGTGTCGGCTCTGAACACCTTCATATGTATGATTGAACACTTTTCTGGAGGACACTGGGTCATTTAAAACAAACAAAACTATTGGTATATTTTTTGTTTGTTTTTTGCCTTTGCCTTTTTGAGGATTGATCATCTTCCATATGATCAGTCCCTGACACATTATTAGGGGCATAACAACTCCCTTCTTGCTTATGTTTGAAAAAAACTGATTTAATATCCAAGTTTCTGTTTAGTCTCCTGACGAAGAAAGAAAGGCCGTGTAATTGGGAGATGTGGTTTACACGGTGGATTTGCTACGAGGATTTTGCGTGCCCCATGGAAAGGTAAGCCCACAGCTGTTTGTAGCTTGACTAAAAGACCCAGTCTGTGTCAGTATCAGAGAGGTGTTCAATCGGAGCCGGCTGTGTGTGTTGTGTTTTGTGTTGTGTCGGCTCGGCTCTGTTTGAACATTGTCTCTGTTCCTGTGTCCTGTATCCCCATTCTTCCTTCCCTCCCCACGCCTTGTCACCTCTTTTGTTTATACCTGCCTTTGTCTTTAGTTTTTCTTTCCGTGTTTTTCTTTTCTTTGGATGTTGATTACATGAGGAATGTATAGTACAGATGTGTATACGCTCAATGTGGCAACTTGCTTGTGATGCAAAATATTAAATTATAAAGACTTTAGACTGCCTTTCTTCTTTCCTTTATGATTTTAAGTGCATATGAAATTTAATAGTTAAAGCAGCTTTGCTGAGAAGAAAACGCCTACAATTAGTCAAGTAGTTATTGAATTCTCAGCATACATGGGTCCAGGTTTTAACGAAAAGAAAGGGGATGTGGGGAAAGACCTGCGCAGTCTTGTGTGCATAAGTTGCTAAATTTGCTGATGTTGAAAGAAAACACTGAGCAGAAACAGTGTGAATTGTTGAGAAGGTTATCAGTGCAAGGTTCAGTTGATTGAATTTTTATAAACTAATTTTCTGTGGCTGTAATATTTTACTAACATGTTGTTGTAATAGTATTGTTTGTGTTTAGGTTTCAGAAAGATGGATCTTCACATGAAATATAAACGTCCCCATATTTTGTCATTGTTCTGTGTTGTGCGTGTACAAAAGCAAATAATCCTGGAAGTTATGTTTTTTTGTTTCGACAGAAGCCCACAAAATGGCCGCAGCTATGACATGGCCACCCTGAAGCGGGCGATGAAGAAAGTCTACTTCAAGAAAATGAAGCTGCGAGAGGCTGCACGGAACTACAACATCCCAGCCAGCACTCTGCAGCAGAAACTGAAAGCCCTGTACAAGAAGCAAGAAGAGAGGAGAGTCCAGCAAGAGGCGGCCCTGGCTCGCGAACAGGGGGAGGATGGAAACGACTCCCCCATGGAGAGACTGCAGCAAAAGTACAGACGTTCCAGTCAGAGTGGTGAAGATTCAGCACAGCCTGCTAGTGATGACCAAGAAGACCGAGATGAGGAGGAAGAAGTGTCGAAAGAGGAGGAAGAGGAGAAGGAGGAGGAACAGGAGAAGGAGGAGGAAGTGAAGAGCAATGAGAGTGATGTAGAAGGGAATCAAGAGGAGGAGAAAGGGCAAGAGAGTGACAGCAAGGAGGATGCTGATGATGAAGACCCAGAGCAGAGGGCCCAGGACGAGGAGGTGAAGACGGAGGAAGATGAAGAGGAGGAGCTCGCTGAGCAGTTGGATTCAGAAACAGTGTCTCCGTTGTTCAAGGAAGAGACAACAAAAGTTGTGACAAAAGCAGCAAGGAAAGCACCACTGAGACCTAAAGCTAGGGAAGCAAAGGATAAAACCAGGACTAGAAAAGGTGCTGTGAAATCCACCCCAGTTCCAAAACCGCCTCGTACTCGAACACCAAAACGGTCTCCATCAAGGACACCTAAACAGTCTCCTTCACGGACACCTAAACAATCTCCATCAAGGACACCTAAACAATCTCCATCATGGACAGCTATACAATCTCCGTCTAGGACTGCTAAACAGTCACCATCTAGGACAGCTAAACAATCTCCCTCAAGGACACCTAAACAGTCTCCATCATGGACTAAACAGTCTCCCTCTAGAATAGCTAAACAATCCCCATCCAGGACATGCAAACAGTCCCCATTGAGGACAGCCAAAGAGTCCCCAGTGCAGACCCCCTCTCTTTCTCCCCATAGGACTAGCATGCAGTCTCCTCCACAGGTGTCCGATGCGTGTTCTGTGGTGATAGGGAAACCAAGGATATTTTCTGCCAGCAGGGTAAAATCTCGTGTGTTGGAAACTAAAGTGAAGTCTAGTTGTGATATCATTAAATCGACTCTGAACAAGGGAAAGTTAAAAACCAAACCACCAGATAAAGCAAAACCTAAACCTAAGGAACCGGTTAGTACAGCGTGGGACTCAGAACTGACACCAGAGGAGGAAGAGGAGCTGATTAGCCAAGCTCAGAATTTCAAATCCCAAGGCTTGCCCTTGACCATGGATATATTTTTGGATTTTGTTCAAAACATTCTGAATGAGAACCCTTACAGAATGCGCAGTTTTCCAGATAACCGTCCAAACAAAGACTGGTACCAGATGTTTATCAAAACTCACCCCGTCATCACCACCCCAGTCCTTACGTCCAGGCAGACTGCTCGTCAGATTTCCTGTGAGGAGGAACGCAAGAGAAAGGCAGAGGTGGAGGCTGTGAAACAGACTTCTTCCTCCAAAAGGAGCAAAACAAAACAGTCCACAAAAAACAGGAGAAAAAGTAAAAGTTCCCGACCAGAGTCTGAGGTTGAAGACTCCGCCAACGCTGGCACGACGACGGAAGAAGAGGAGATAGACACCAACATCTGTTCTATGTGTCAGGCCGAGTACAACGATTTACCCAGTGAGTGGATCGGCTGCTCCTCGTGCGAGCGCTGGTTTCACAAAATCTGCATTCAGATCGATGTGACTGGCTACACGGACAAAGAGATTGAGGCATTGGATTTTATCTGTGTGTTTTGTGGCTGTGGGGTCACCTGATGCCAGGAACCCATAGTTAGAAGTGGTACATGTGATATCCTCAGTGGCTCCACTGTTGAAACGTGTGGCGAGAGATCGAGCGGCAGTCAGCATGCAGAGTTAGTCCGGAGAGAGGCTGTGGTGGTTCTAGAGAGGATGGTGATTCCTGGAAGATAGTGATAGGTAAAACGTCCCCAAGCTGGCTCTTCGGTAAGGATTGGCCACAGGGAGCGAGCGTGAAGCACACGAGTGATGGTTCAAAATCTCTGCTGAGGTTCTACTGTGTGAAAGTGACTCAGGGAAATCGTTTAGTGTGTACTGTTAGGAGGTATTTATTGAAGCACTGCCTGTGTCATGACTTTAATATTTGGCATGGACCTTTGTGTCATTTGCCAAGTGTCCATGGTAACCTGAAGTATTTTCTCTTTATTTTAGAACATGAATGGCACTATCATTGCCAACACCACATGCTTAATTTGCCCCTTTCAAAAGAAACAGTCCATTATATCACACAAAGTCATGTCGGGGCTCCAGCTATAATGTTAATCATTTGAATATGATTACTTTGAAAATCTGCGGGGAAATGTCAGTCGAAACTATAGCCGTGAAACTGTTCTGATAATTTGCATGTTAGAGACTTGTGATTTTTAGTAGGACTGGACAGTATCTGATGTCTCCTAAAAAAAATGTGACATTGGATTTATGAGAGTGCTGACATTTAAATTCTAGAATTCAATGGCTTGCTTTGACATAGATCAAAAAGAAAATATTTTGTTTTAATCTTAAGTGATAACACAGTGTCAAAAGGGGACATTTGTTTTCTTCAGAAATTGAGGGATATCAGATATACATGCAAGTTGCAGTTCAGTAAGAAGAAAAATTTCAAGTGACCTTCACAGTTAAAAAACAACAAAAAAACACCCCCAAAAAACAAGTCAAAACATCCAAAATCTGAACAATATGGAAGTCCTGGATCTTTATATTTTACTTAGGGGTGGAAGATAATGTGTTAAAATCGAGTCATTTCACTTTGACCTTTATTGAAGGTCACCAGGTTATGAAACTTCCAATGTTTCCAGAGATTTATTCCCAATTCATGATTGATTCACCATAAGATACAGAAGATAGTGTCTGGAAGTGCTGTGTGAATTTTTGAAGAGGCAATTTCTTTGGTGAACTTTTTCCATAAAGATCAAAGTTTTATGTATGGAACAAAGTCATGACAGGAAATACAGTGTCCTGTTTTTGGTTGAAATGGGGAATCATTTCTACAGATTGGTCACGTTTTTTGTTGTTTGTTTTTTGTTTGTTTTTTATTTATATTTGTTAGCATGGCTGATAAATCATGAGATCAAAAGAGCTTAATCAGTTCAGAGTTGCGCACGGTCATCGTGCACATTATTTTTTAGTTTTTTTACAAGAAACTTTTTCCTGATTTTGTTTGAATATCATTAACATAATGGTAAAGTGAGAGATTTTCTGACTGTGCTTCAACTGAAGTCACTCAGCATGAACTGGATCAGTCTGGTTGACTGGTATTGCACAAACATTTTTTGATGTTTAAAAACAGGACATTTTGCAGATTTATTTTTGCTTTGTAAATGAGCTTAGGTGTAGGTTGTCTTTGCTTCTTGTTCACTAACAACACATTATCTTTTAATTCTGACAGTTACATAGGCCTTCAGTTATATATATTCTGTTATTGTTGTCTTTGTGTGTGAGTGCACAGATAATTATTAAACCCCAAATATATTTCCTTATAAACTGAAAGGTGTGCACCCCATCTCCAACTGATCGAAGGTTAAGTTAGGTATAGGGGAGTGAGAGTGTGTGTGCACATGAAAGAAAAAAGTACCGTAAAGTTCGGTCTATTGAGCGCACTGGTATATAAGCCGCACCCACTAAATTTTGGAAAAAATTGAACTTTATACATACATAAGCCGCACCGGTTTATAAGCTGGACTTATTTCCGGTACCGGAATACATACTGATACTACAGAAAAGCTGTCGATACTGTAGGTTATGAAATAAACACAAGCGTTAACAACACAAAGAAAAGCAAGCAAAAATACTGCTAGTGCCGCAAAAAAATAATTAATGAACACAACGAAAATAAGATCCATAATTTAGGGATAGTCACATTTATTCAACGTCATCCTGCTCACTGAATCCACTAAAATCTTCGTCTTCAGTGTCCGAGTTGAAAAGAACCAGCACAGCTTCCTCCGCCATGTTGTCACTGACTGCAGCCTCGCTTTCACTTCATGAACATGAAGGTGGAGGTTGCTGCTGGTTCGTTGCTTGCACTGTCGTCTGCTAGGTCGATCGCCTTTAATTTGAAGGCTGCATCATAGGCATTTCATCGCGTTTTCGGCATGATGAGGGTGTACGCTTGAGCAGAATAGAACTGAATGCTGATCTGAAGGCTTTAATGTGTGGGAATTTGCTTTATAAAACGTGAACAGTTAGCACATTATCATGAAGCTCATCCAAAAATTCATGGACAGAAATCATGATTTTGGTGAGTTGAAGGGCAGCTAAGAATAGACGAGAACGTGACACTCCCAGGATCGTTAAAATCCGCAAATAAGCCGCATCATTGTATAAACCGCAGAGGTGGAAGCTGGGGTAAAAAGTTGCGGCTTACAGACCGAACTTTACGGTATGTGTGAAATATTTTGATCATGAACAAATCTGGAGAAGAAATAAGGAGATTAATTCTGTGGAATAATGGTGTATGTGTTTGTCATCTGTCAAACAAACAAAAAATAAAGTGCAGTGACCTTCAGTCTGTTAAATGACCCCAAGCCAGTGCTGCCCAGTATCAGTCATGGCATCTTTGTGTGTACATGTTGTGCACACATTTTACTGTATGGGAAGCAAACAGCCCTGGTGATTGTTGCTGAAGTGGTCAAGTCCTTGCACAAGGTCCTAAAGTATTTTGTGATTTTCTGCCACACTTACTCCACAATGCAAGGCTACAGATAATTATGAAATTATGCGTGGAAAAAATGCACTGCACAAATCAGTTTTTATCCTGTCCTTGTTTTGTTTATGGCTGTTGGGAATTAACCAATGTAAGGCACAAATATCTTCAGTTTGCAATTGGACTTCCTCCCCTCAATCCCCCAGAAAATTTTCTTGAAACTGAGATTTTGCAAATGAAAGTCAGGCTCATAGCCACTCTTGGACTCGTACTGGAATAGTAATTGATCTTCCATGCCATTCTCTCACGTTCATTTCCTGCTGCTTTCTTACCAGCAAAGTGAACATAACCTCCAGCAGTCCACTGGCAAGTGTTGAGAGAAAGCTGTTGATTGTTCAGTGTTATTCTCTGTTCTGTTACAACTGTTTTGTTTCTCTTTGTTTCTCTCCTCTGAGTGAAGAAACCGTGCACAGCAGGAAAATGATCTCAGTGTGGTTTGTTATTGTTAATCTGACTGGTATGTTTTGGATACAGTTGATGTTAGTTGGCTGTGGTTTTGTTTTCAAAGCATATGTGCATTGTTTGATATTTTGATTGAAAGCTTTGGAATAAGAATGGGATGAGTGGAGTTCTTAATCATGTGAGCGCATAAATGTCCCTTTCCCCCCCTCCTTAAACCATGTGAAGTCAAAAAAAATAGAGAGATTGTGAATAGTATGGGTGTATTAGTAACACTTTATTTGATATATTGTGTATTATATGTGTTGAGAACTTTAGTGAAGTGCTAAACTAATTACAGTTGTCAGAATGTGTAGAAGCTCTAAACTTTGTCATCAAATTTGTAAATTGGTGGTACATAGTAATCAGAATGTTCAGGACTTTCCATAAGTACTGCACAATAGCAGGACATGTATGTAAACTGAACTGCTATTGGGTTTTTTTTTGTTTTTGTTTTCAAATACTTACTAATGGATGGGCAAGGAGGTGTTTTTATGCATAGATACATCAAAGTTAAGATTGTTTCTGTTCTTCATCCCCAACTTTGCAAATGCTTTTTACGTTCATTTATTGATATATTTGAAACTTATTATTTGTTACCTGTTTTTTTCAGGAAGAAGAGGGCAAAAAAGATTGGTTGGAGAGAGTTTTGTTTTTTATTTTATTATTATTATTTTTTTAAAATACAAGTGATATTGAAGTCTTTACCCATTTTATCAATATATATCTTTATATGACAATTCTGTAATTTATATTACAATTACAATTCTGTAATTTTCTGTTTGGTAAAGTGTGGTGTTTCAATGCTGCTCACACTCTTTTTCAACTGAAACCCAGCCAGATGAAAAAACCTGTTTTGTAAGGAAGCTAGTTCTTTTTAATTTTTTCTCTCCATGGATGAATCCAAGTCAAGCAGAGAGATTTGTTTACTGTCAATACTCCCCTGCCCCTTCTTAAAAATACTCCAAACTTTTAATCTATTTTTAAAAGTATTTGAAATATTTAATGTATTAAAACATCAGCACAAAAACAGCAGTTAAATAAAGCTAGTTTGCTAGACATCTAACCCTTTCAATGCCAAACCCATATGCTTAATGACAACTATTTGCCATTTGAGTTTTGGTCACAGAGGGCAAAACTGATGAAAGAAAGTGAAAAATATAACCTTCCTTTTCTGAAAGGAAAAGGAACACACAATCATGTGAATTGAATGATTTTGCCACAGGAAGATTTCTACAATGATGTGGGTGTGAATTTCCACTTAACTACACATAGGCTGCTGTTGCCCACTACTGCAGTCTCCAGCTGGGGTCTGATTCTTCCGGGGGCACTTTTTTTTTTTTTTTTTTTTTTTTAACAAAGGAAGGGGACAGGAATTTACGTTCTGGCCAATAATCTCCCAGAAGTAGGTAACCTTCCCTTTGTCCCGCTCACTAGCACTCTCTTTTGACGGCAATATGCCGCAGCGAGCAGGGAGAACAGGAAGCGGGGAGGACGGGAGGGTCTTAAATTTGGGTCACGGTTAGTATGTTATTCAAACGTAATTTTAGATAGAAAATTTCCTTTTAATTACACATACTTAACCATGACCCAACTAGTGCAGAATAGCGTGACAAGGTGGAGGGCTCGCCTGTTCTATTGTCTGTGTGCTGTGATGGCCTGTTGTGCTAATGGCTGCCGGAAAAAGAGGGCGCTAGCCAGCGGGACAAAGGGGAGGTTACCTACTTCCGGGAGGTTATCAGCCGTAGTTTCGGTTTCTTCGCATAGGCGGATAGTAGTTTGCACAGGACAGAATGTCAGACCCCTGCCGCAGTCTGCACTAGTTGGGTCACGGTAAGTATGTTATTTAAATGTAATTTTAGATAGAAAATTTACTTTCTGGGGCACTCCAGAGATCAATCTAAACCGTTGTTAATGAAAGCGGCATTGGTTGAAAACTGTTGATGCTGCAAAAGTGTAGTACATATGTACTTGTTCACTTATAGGATTTTTTTCAGCTCTGGAGCCTATTGATATATGGGGTTGAAATTAGTCTTTTACATTTCAATTTGTGTGTGTGAGTGTGTATGCAAGCCAAGAAGTTTTTACCAGTAACTAAAGAACAAACTTGGCAAGCATTCAGGACGAAGCATAATAAAGCATTTCAGATGTTCAGCTTCATGGTGGAATGCTTCGTATACTCATACCATTCCAGAAGTGAAAATGTTCAAAACTCTTGTGGCAGCTTGCTTGATATGTTCAGTGCAATTAATGTTCCTAATGTGTGTGTGGATGCTGACGACAAGCATTTCATGTGTTTTGAAGTGGATGAGTGTAGAGAAGAGTGTAGAACAACGGTGGGGGTGGGGTGGTGCACACAGGCTGTGATGCAGTGTTAGCAGTTCAGAAGACTGGTTTTGTAAATATACTTGTATGTACGCAACAGAATGCGTCTTGATATCCGCTTTTTATATTTACTGTGTGGCTGATTTTTTTATGTGTTGTTTTCACACCCGCCCACCTCTTACAGTGGTAGAATCAGTCTTTGTGTGTATGGATGTGTGAAAGGTTTGAAGGGAGGAGGAGGGTGAGAAAAATCCCTCCTCTCTTCCTGAAAACAAATATATAATATTTTTGTTTAAGTGATTTCACAAAGATATATATGATTTTTATACACAGTAATCTATTATTCATTGAAAGGAGATGTATGACAGATTGTACTTAAATTTAGTTGTTTTTTTTTCATATCTAGTACTCTGTACTTAAATGCATTTAATACGCTGAGTGTAATGAATGAGTTTGTCAGCTTTTGTGCACTATTTATTTTGCTGAAGGAAAGCAATTAGCATTTTTCATTATTTTAATCTAAAATGGCTACTTGTTGATAACATGATTTTTGCATTAAATGATCTGTCAGTTTATTAAAACTGTTTTATCTTATTTTATTTTATTTCTTATTTTTATACTTGACCGAAACGAACAATCGTCTTCTCCCACAATCTGTGTGCAACAAGAAGTCCTTGTTCTTTTTTATACAGCTATTAGTCAACATTCTCTTACTGGCTCTCACAACAGTCTTCGTTGTTCAGTTTTGTAAGTAGTAAAGTCAGTGGGAATTCCACAGCACTTATTCATGAAGTTGTCCCTGCAGTATTGCAGAAGAGTGAAAAGCTGTGGGGGTATCTGAAGTCACCGCTCTGCCTAAAATAAAGCTGTAACTCTCCTTCATAGCATTATGTTTCATAGTTCAAAGTGTTGAGCCCAGAGAGACATTTGAGGTAATACCCAGAATTTCAGTTTCCAGATAAGTATTTTTTTTATTTATTTATTTTTTTTTGGTTGTTTTCAATCAGATTGTTAGTACCTACTCAACCACATGTTCCCATTGCTTTTCATGCTACTGTGCTGCTTCTGTCTTTCCTGACGAAAGTTGTTGACACATTTTATTTAGGAGAGATAAGGGCTGTGAGGACTTTTAGGTTTGGTATTTTAAAAATGTGTTTCAGTTTGGCTGGATAAAGAAAACCTAATGGAAGTAATGTTGGTTATGTCTGTAAGAGTCCGAATGGATGACTGTTTTTGTACAAAGAATGGATGACTAATCTCTGATGTTGATGTAAGAAATAAAGAAATATTTCTGGTGTTGAATGACATTTTGTCTGATTGAGCAAAAGATTGAGTGCATGTGCTACATGGACAAAAAAAAAAAAATCCGCACTGCATGCAGGTACTCAAACGCATTTGATAATAATGATAAACTAAATTTATGTTGCAACTGTCCACGTGATACATGCTCAAGTGATCTGTACTGACATGGAAGTGTACTGTACAGTGTAAAAACTGTTTTAGACTGCTTTTAAACATTAAAATGGGGAAAAAGCACAGTACATGGAGATATGTAGGAAGTTTAAGCTTCAGGCAGACTATTTTATTATGAGCTAAGACACTTGACCTTGGTTTTTCCATTGTAAAGAATTAGTTGGTTGAACAAATTTAGACGCAGAACCCACTCATGGTCAGAACTAAATCGAAGATCGAAAACACAAGGTACTTTTAAAAGTTTAGCATCAATAGGTCTTTAAATCCGACTATTTATAAACGTTTATTAAATGTGTTCATCATGCTCTTCCAATTTCTCCCCCAAAGAGATGGTAGACCAAAATTTATATCCAATGCAGCAAAAAAAAAAAAAAAGGAACTTTTTTGCAGGTTTTTCCCTCTGGCCATTCTTCACGTTTGGCAGCTCCTGGTATGGGTTTTGTTTTTCAACCAACCGGATGGCTGCAAAACCATGTTTCTGTGTAGCGGTGTACAGTTCTGCCTACACATACCTCTTTCGATTGTTACAGAAATCATGTCCAAATGCAAGAAAGTTATTTTGTGAATCTGTCACAGTGTTTGTGGTATCTGTCTGCAGCTTATGTGGTGAATTATATGTGTGTTTTTGAGCAGTGTTTCTCAGTAAAGCTGGGAATCAAAATGTGTCATCCTGAATTTTGGAGTAGTAAGTTGTGCCCAGTGTTCAAATGAAGGTGTTTAGAGCTTTGTTTCATATGGATGCAAGTACGTGCTGGAACAGATGTTTTGGTGGATGCAAGTGTTTGTACATGAGTGTGAGTGCCACTTACTCCTTTGTTGAGAAGTGTGATGGGTTGGGAGATAAAGCACTTTTGGTGGTTACGGTATTTGAGAAATTTAAGTGTGATATTAGGTAAGCATTACAGGCAGCAAAGTAAGTATTGATCTTGGTGTTGTTGGCTGTGAAGACATTGACAACTTAGATTACTCTGTGAATGATTTTCGATTTACGTTTGTGCCTTTTATATACTAAACCACCCTTCCCTATTCCTTGTGACCCTGGTACACTTGGCAATAAAAACATATTCTAGGGTCGATTTACTTCAATGATTTCAGAATTTCCAGAAAGAAAGAAAGGAACATGTGGATAAAAGAACAAATATGTAAAAATGACTGGAAATACATTCAGATTAGCAGAAACCATGGTCTACAACACAGATTACCTTTAAAAAAAAAATTATTTATTTTATTTATTTATTTATTTAAACAGAATACTTTTTGCACATACATTACCATGATTTAGTGCAAGGACAGGGGTCTGATTCCAGTCTCTTAAATACTGGTCCTAACTGGATGGATTAAAACAAAAGTACCCACTGCTGATGGTGCATCAAACATAGTTTCAGGGTGAGAAAACTCCCCGTTTTTGATGCTGAAATGGTTAAACACTAACATTTACATTCAGTATAATTATAGGAAAGTGTTACACATAATTTATGATTATATGCAATCGATGATTCTTTGCATTCATTTTGATTTTTGTTATTTCCCATCAAAACATACAGCCCTGCAGGAGGCACAAGCAATGGCCCAAAGGCAGGCCACCAGGGGATGCACCACCGCCCACCCCCCCACAAGGAGGGAGGGGGTCGCCCTGACCACAACACGGCGCAAAGCGCACACCGTCCGCCCCTCCACAAAGATGGAGGAGGACGCCCTGATCACGGCCCCACCACCAGCCCCTCCGACCGATGGCAGCACACCAGTCCTCTGGCTCGTGTGGAGGACTTCCCTCGCAAAAGGTGATTTCGGGAGGACCCCACCCTCTCACCCCCTTTCTGTTTTATTTTAAATCATTATGTTATGATGGGTTTTTGTTTTTTTTAATAACTGGTTTTTCTTTTCTTTATGGTGGGGTGGGATGGTTGCTTTTATGGTTTCCTTACCCGTTCACATTCAGACAGTGGTAAGGTAAGAGGTTCTGTTTCTTGATGGTTAGGGCTTGTTCGTTCAGCCTGAAGGCTGACCACTTTTGGTCTTAACTTATGTGGAAAAAAAATGTTAACTAGCAAACAAAAATAAAGCAAAAAAACTTGTGCGTTGATCGAACCAGGAAGGGGATGGTTATTTATTGAGAAAGGGGTGGGGTGGGGTTTGAAACAAAGAGCCAGGTTTTAGGTGTGACAGGTAAATTGCATAAGGAACTCAACATGTGACATAGCTTCTGTGAAACTTGATACAGTTTTGCTAAAAATTGAGGTATGATTCCCGTTGCTAACAACAGGAACTCTCTTCACACAGGTACAACAACTTCGAACGGTACGGCAGCAGTGGTGGCGTTGCTGGCAGCGGCAACAGTCACGGTGGCGGGGGTGGCGGTGCGGGTGTGGATGGAGGAGGTGGGGGCCGAGGCCACCACTACAACCACCGTGGGGGGGACGGGCACCACAATCGCCATGACCACTATGGGGGTTACCGCGGAGACCGGGACGGTGGGCATCGACAGGACCACAACCGGGAGCACTTTCGCTCTGAATACGGTCACCACTACAGGGATCAGCAGCACTACCCCAGGCAGAACGATGGGGGTTGGGGGCAAGGGAGGTGAGTTGGTGCAAGGTTTTGGGGGTTTTAACTACTACAGTTTGGCTTTGTACTTATCTACTTGCTCTTGTTTCATTTAATTATCAACTTAGTTTACCTGCTTAATATTCTTCAATTTTGCTTTTATATTATCATTCCAGAGGACTGGCTTAATGACATTCAGTAGCAAAAAAATCAAAACATTTTGTCTCCTGCAGTTCTGCAATATTAACTTATCCAGCATACACACTCCCCAAATTTTTTGTGGCTTCCTACATGGCAGGGTGGTGATACATGTGAAAGCTTACTCATAGATCAGTAAATGTTGAAATTGCAAGTCCTCAAATGCAGAGAGTGAGAGGGGTTGGAGGGGAGAGTTTTAGCCGAAATTGACACTGGTGCCAGGTTAACGCTCTTTGTGACCAAATTGAATGAACGCTAGCACCTGGTCATGCCAGGAGCAGCTCTTTACTAATACCACATGTAAATAAAATCATTATGTCAGCAGAGAGAGAAAATAATAATGTATAAATTATTTCAGCAAAGAAAACCAATGCATAAGTCTTAAGTTTAATTACACATACTTAACCGTGACCCACTGGTGCAGATTCCAGCAGGGGTCAGGATTCCTGTCCTGTCCAAACTACTAGTCCGCTATGCGGAGAAATCAAAAGAAGCTGTGGCAAATTTTGTGCATGTCAGCAAAGTTACAATGACCAAAGTCCCAAGTAGCAAAGTTTCAATGAGCAAGTTACGCTTGGACCTTTAAGGGTGGGATGGGAACAAAAACTGATCTGAACATCCAACAGTAAATTTCTCAGACTGAAAAGTACTCACCCGATTCCTCTAGTTGTCTTTATAGGGTAGGGAAGGGTTTTTTTTGGGAAGTTAATAAAGGCATGTATTCCATGATTTTACACGAAAATTTCCCTTGTGTTTCAGTCACTACTCGTCCTACCGTGACAACTCGAAACGCCGCAGCAACGAAGACACCTACGGTGACTGGGGTCATAGACGATCCCACTCCAAGGACCCCCGCCTAGAACACAAAGACCCTCGTCTGGAACACAAAGACACCCGCTTTGAACACAAGGAGCACAGTGGTGACCCCAGGCTGGAACACATGGAAATGAAGTGGCACATGGGGGGGCAGCCTCCACCTCCTGGGGAGACCTACATGAAACACTGACCCCTGGCAACAAGCGTGGTGGTGGTGACTGTTGTGTGAGGTGATCGACCCGTCCAACCCTCTTCTTTTTTGTCTGGTGCTTCAAGAGTGGTGGCCGCCGGTTGCCCCAGTTGTCTTGGGGCCTGTGGAGTGGTGTGAGGGAGAGTCCCACCAGTGTGAAGCCATCATTCCCCAGCTGAGGGCAGCAGCAGCGTTGTTTGTGACAAGGAGAGCTCTACCAGTATTCACAGCACGCTTCATGCTGGTGTGTTTTGTGGATTGAAAGTGCCAGTGTTGGGAGTGTTTTTCTGTGTGTGGCAGACCAAAGTGTTTCAAAAGTGTGTATGCGTGGATCTGTTCACTGACACAGATGCGTTGGGACAGTTGTGGAATGTGCAGTGATACGACCTCGAGTTCCCTTGGGTGTGTACAGCCCAGAAAGCACCATGACAGCTTGCCTGCCTGTGGTTGTGAGTGGAATCATCTCGTACGTCATGTTTGAACGCAACTCGTACAAGTTCACACAGCATGTTCATGCATGCGGGAATGTGCTGAACAAACATGGGCAGACTTAGAAATGTGACTAACTTCTGCCAAGGACTTGCTGAAAATAAAAATGATCATCAGTTGAGAATCTCAGATCAGTTCTCACGAGTGTCAGTCACAATCCCACTTTTGTGCCTTTTTTTTTTTTTTTGATAATGGTATTGACTATGAATGGACCTGTTGAACTCAAGTTTTCAATGTTAATAAAGCTGCATGTGTGTAAAGACTTGGTATTGCACTGTGTATTGGGATGATAACCTGTGTCAGATCCAGTGCATGAGGCACATATTTTGTTTACTTGTGAACAGAATGCACACACATGCACTGATTACACATGACTACTTACAGAGGAATACATTTGTGTTCAGTGCAGAATGACAGGTTGTGGCAGTGACTGTGTAGCTGTGAATGCTGATTGAAGTGGTGACCTGACTGAATTTTGAGCAAAATAGTGTGAAATTTTAAGTGGAACAGGGTGACTGGAGAGTGAGTGAACTGGAGTAAAAGCACTAGCTGATGACGAGTGCCAAAACAGGGCCCCCCTCACCCCCCCAGCCCCTTGAGAGGTTTGCAAGTGGCAGCCAGTTGGGCCTACCGGTACATTGTAAAACCCATGAACATGTACAGTGTTAATCATGATTGTGCTTCAAAGCATTCCTCATCTTTTTTGGAGGGGATGGGGGGTCGGGTGAGGAAGTACAAAGTGTGTGCAAGGTGAAAAGGCAGTTTGTGCTTTTAAGAGAGAAAATATGAATGTTTCTTGCAGGGTAAGAGAGCTTGCAGCAGACGTTGTTCATATATTTTCTGTCTGTGATTTGAAAAATGAATATTTCATCATCATTTGATGCTGGTTTCTGCATTTTCACTGTTTGAAGCAGCAAACTTTCACCCTGGTCTAGGTTTGTGTTGTGGAGTGATCTTTTGTTTTACTATGAAGTCATATGTTGATTCATCCAACAGTTGTATCTTTTCTATATTATAGTATACACAACAGACAAGTTCTGAAACCCAGCCTTGTTTGTATCGCCTATACACACATTGGTATCTCCTTGTGTGTGAGATTGAGTTGTAGAAATTTCAAGGAAAATTCTGTGTAGGTTAGGATGTTGCAATTAATGAAAGTTAAATTGCTGGTGTAAGATCATGTCCAGGTAAAGACTGTGGTACCCTTTATCTTTTTTAGTGCCTTGGACAAAGTGATTCCACAAACTTTTGTGGAAACTAACGGCATGAAAACAACAACAAAAAAAAACAAAACAAACTTTCCCCTTAATGAAAATCTGTATATAGATATATTAATTGTTCTGAAACAAGTCTTTAAATATTTAGAGCGGTTGACCCAAGTTTATATTTTGCAAATTTTCTCTTATAAACTGCCAAAGGGAAGACCGTGGATGAACTGAGGAATACTGCAGCTTTTCTTTGTCGCCAACAAATGTCAATATCACAGTATCATGTGTGTGAGCTGCCATTTGTGTAAACCTTGTGAGTGAGGTGATATGAAATTCAACTTTTGTGCTTGTGGTTATGATGTTGAAGACCCTGTACATTGCATATGCTGCATCAGCATTCAACTTCCCTTGAGAGGAGTAACAACAGCAGTCACGCTGATATTTGGTTCATGTCAAAGCTGAAATGAAATCCTTTTTTAATTACATATACTGAACCGTGACCTTTAAATTTGGTGTCAATAACTGAATAAGTTTTCATATGTGGTAAAGTGAGGTAATTTCTTAGCAATCTGGAAGAAGTCGCTGCATTGGAAGAATGATTGTGCATTGGCAGAACGCTACCACAGGTACTGTCAACCACTTAAAAAACCAACAAAAAAAAAACCCCAACAACAAACAACTCTATCAAATTGAAATAGTGCCACTCTTCCCCTCTGCTTTGGCAGAATTGAGCATTTGTGAAGTCGATCATTTCCACTGACAGAGCCTCAGGGAGCATTTGTTTTGCCTTTGCACCTCTCATCCATTCTATGCAAAGGCACAGGATGACTGATGGTGTGTGTGTGTATGCGAAAGTGAAAGAAACGGCTTTGTTCAACTGGCACAGAGCTGTCCAGGTGGCAAACTCCAGGCATGGTTGTGGTGCATTTGTGTGAGTGTACATCATTGATTTTTTTTTTTTTTTTTTTCGCTGGTTTTAAAATGTGTATTGACCCTTCCCCATATCATTTGTTTTGTTTAGTTCTTATATTTAAGCCATAAAATACTTGGTAGGAGAGGAATGACTGAATCTGCAGCTTTGAGACAGTGCATTTTGTATTAGCAGCCATTCAAATCATGACCTGAATTATTTTCTTTCTAGTCATTGGAAGTTTTTCATTTCACATCATTTCACCTTCAGTGTGTGGGCATTTTGAATGTGTTGAACGACTGACTGAAATATGAATATATGTCAATGCCATATTATTTCCCTGTCTCCAATTCTTGTACAGAATAATGCTTGCCTACCATGTTCATACAGTGTTTTCCAAGAAACTGTGTGAGATTGAAAACTGACAAAATAAAATTGAAAGAATTCAAGCGTTTTTTTATTGCATGACTGGAATGCTACTTCGCTGCAGTGATAGCACACTGACAAAATTTCTTCTGCTTCCATCACCCATGACCTGTGACTGACACTGTACTCGGAACAGTTCATCTGTACTTGGGCAAAAACAACCACACCTGTATGCATTCTGCTAGTGAAAGCAGTTTATGGAACTGCAAAAAACAACCCAACAAAACATCATGCAAAAAGGAAAAACAAAAATGGAACCACAGACAACAGCCCTGTTTAATTTGTGTTATGTTGGCGTCTGTCTGTCTGTCTAGGGAGACAATGGAACTCTGTGCCTGGTTCAGTCGAGTTGCAGTGCCTGCTGTGGCTGTACAGTCTGATTCTGGATCGGCAGGCTCTGTTGCAGTTGCAGTTGCTGCAGGCGAAAGTTGCGCCTGGCTTAGAGGGTACGGATTCTTCCTTCTGCCGTCTGTGCTCTCTTCCCTCTTCCCAGTGCTGTTCTCTCTTCTCCTCGCTCCTCTGAACACATGCCTTCATGATCCTTCTGTTTTTGCGGTCTTCAGCCACTGCCTCCCAACCTGCTGGGTCCATGACACCTGTTCTCATGTCTCATTTGTAGACATCCCTGTAGTGTAGGACAGGTCTTCCTGCAGGTCTGGAACCTGTGGCGAGCTCCCCATAAAGGATGTCCTTGGAGGTTCACCTGTCATCTATTCGTTTGATGTGGCTGAGCCACCGCAGTCGGCGCCGGGTCATGAGTGCAGACATGCTGGAGATGCCTGCCTGGTCAAAGACTATCTTATTTGGTACACAGTCTTGCCACATGATGCCCAGAATTCTCCTGAGGTTGTGCAGGTGAAATGTGTTGAGTCTGCGTTCTTGGAGAGAGTAGAGGGTCCATGTCTCGCTGCTGTAGAGCAGAATGCAAAGCACACAGGCCTGGTACACCTGCATCTTGGAGTTGATGGTCAGCATGCGATTGTCTCAGACCCTCTTTGCCAGGCAGGCTGTGGTTGTAGCTGCTTTGCCAATCCGCTTGAGTTTGGCGTTCAGGGAGAGGCTACTGGAGATGGAGCCGAGGTATGTGAAGTCCTTGACGACCTCGTGTGTGAAGTCACCAGTTGAGATGCTTGGGGTACTGCTCACGTCCTGACCCATGACGTTAGTCTTCTTTAGGCTGTGCCTCGGGGTATATGCGTTCAGCAAATGGCTGCAGTGTGCTCAGGACTACGTGGGCAAAGGCTTTCCCAATGATATTGAGGAGGGAGATTACGCGGTCGTTGTTGCAGTCGCTGCAATCACCCTTGTTCTTGTAAAGAGTGATGATGCTGGTGTCATGCATCTCTTGGGGCACAGTCCCTTCTTCCCAGCATTGCAGTAGCAGCTGGTGCAGGTGGTGGAGTAGCACGGTCCTTTTTCCAGCCTTGATGACTTTAGGTGGGATGCAATTTTTTTATTTTTTTTAGCTTTGCCACAGGCGAGGGAGTTGATGGCTTTGCTGAGTTCCTCTTCAGAGGGCAGGATGTCGAGTTCTTCCATGACGGGGAGGTTGGGGGGTGCTCTCCACTGCTAGGCTTTTTTCATGCTGTCGTACATGCCACGGTACATTGCCACAGTCGGCGTAAAGTTGAATGTTCTGACCGAGGTTCATCCAGTAGTCGTTGGCGCAGCGTCTGCTGTTTAGTGTCCGTTTCTGGCCTTGAGTTTGTCTTCTTAGAAGGCTCTTCTTTGTGGTTGATGAGCGTCACTCCTTTAGTCTCTGTTGCTGGTTCCAGAACAGCAATGCTGGCTTCGAACCAAATCAGGATTCTGCCTATCTCTTTTGCGGAAGGTATCCATGGCGGAGTTGTAGATGGCGTCACAAATGTTGTTCCATCTCTCTTCAGCAATGCCGGCAGGGCAGTCTTTGAGGGCATCCTCGATGGAGTTGGCGAAGCGGTCGCACAGGTCTGGGATTGCTGTTCTGGCAGTGTTGATGCAAGGCCGACCTTTCTGCTTTAAGTGGTGGATCCGTTTTAGTTGGAAGCACACTTTGCAGCCGATCAAGGAGTGGTTGGTGTCGCAGTCAGCACTGTGAAAACTGTGATGAGTATGCAGTTCAGCAAGAGCCTTCGAGTGATGATGAGGTGCAGCTGGTGCCAGTGGCTGGATCTGGGGTGTTGCCAGGAAGTTCGTGGTGTGGCTTAGTGGAGAAGAATGTTTGTTATGCAGAGGTTGTGGTAGGAGCAAAGCTCTTGGAGCCTCTTTCCGTTCTTGTTCAGCTTGCCAATACCGAAGTGGCCAATGCAGCTGGGCCAGGAGTCGTGGTCAGAACTCATTTGGGCATTGAAGTCGTCAAGAAGGTACAGCTGTTCTGTGGCAGGGATGTCTCGGATGGTGATATCAAGCTCCTCGTAGAACTGGTCCTTAGTCTCTGCAGAAGAACAGCGTGGGAGCATAAATGCTCAGGAGGTTCACTGGGCCTGCGGAGGTTGACAGGCTGAGGGCAAGGATGCGGGCTGTGCCACTGTATGGCGGTTCCACAGAGGACAGTAGAGTTCCTCACAGCGAATCCAACGCCATGCAGTCTTGGCTCTTCAGGTTCTTTGCCCTGCCAGAAGAATGTTCAGTTCTGTTCCCTAAGGCTGCCGCTTAATGGAAGTCTTGTTTCCTGTAGTGCGGCAGTGTTGATGTTGAGCCTTGAAGTTGTGTTTAATTTGGGTAAAAATGAGAAATGGTACAACTGCAGCAGTCATGCTTCGTCAAGTGTCTGGCCACATTTCTCACCAATGGATAAACATCAATGGATTAACACACATGAAAATAAAAAGGTGTCCTTAAATGGATGGGAATGCATGTGGGACATTTCTACAGAAAGTATAGGTTTGACATAAAAGGGGGAGACAAAAGAGAATTATCTTCAGCCAAAAGAGGTCCTGTTAGAAATGTTATGTCAGAATTTACACTGCCAGGCATCTGCCTGACCAGCAGCATAACCCAATGCGCTTTGTCGGGCCTTGAGAGCATACATAAATATTTGATTCCAATCAAGAGTGAATTTCTTAAAATTTTGCAAGAGCACCACAATTTCATTGCCATAGGTTCTTTATTTGTATGTTAAGTGTGTACTGCACATGGGACCTCGGTTTATTGTCTTATCCGAATTATTGGATGCTTAGTTTGATATTCCAGTCAAAGTTGGGGAGAAAGGGCAAGACTAGGATTCGAACCCAGGCCCTCACGGACACTGTATTGGCAGATAAGAAATAGTGTCATTATGATACTTTCCTCCTTTCATCCCATGATAGCTCAGACGGTGGAGAGGAGGACTGCCGCAGTGAATATCTTGGGACCATTCCACTGAACATGGAAACGTGGAACAAACTATGTTGGGACTTAGCTGTCGGGAATGATGATCTTGCACGGCTTCTTTCTTCCCTCACACAGCACTTCAGTCTGCCATGGCAGCTTGCTTTGTGTTGGGCATTGCTGCTCTGTATGTCTGTGAAAGCCAGTTCGAGTTCTGCACAGAAAGGACCAAGTAGGGAAACTCACATGCACATATCTGTACTCCACAACTCCCTTACAAATATGAAAATATATGACTTCACCTGATATGGACAGAGACAGATGGATGGGTCAAGGGTGTGGGTGTGTTTGTGATAAGTAAGAAACTCGCTCCCATAGGCATTGAACAGGTACTACATGAGAATGATGACTGGTTGGGCATCAATCAAGGCATAATGGCCTGGCCTGCACAGAAAATGCCAGGTCTTCACTTACTTCTAAACAATTGTCTTAGACTTATGGAATATGATACAAGCAGAGAAAATGCAGCGTAACTGATTCATTAAAGTGCACCATGTACATTCGAAAAGTCGGAACCAGTGTACATTCTGGAGCTGATTAAGGAATGAGAGTCGGCTAAGCCATTTGTCGTCTTCTTTAAGGGTCAATTCCAAACTACACCGGTTGACTGGCTTCTTTCTCCAAGTCTTAATGATGTGATTAAAGGGAGGTAATAAAGCTACAAACAGCACACATCAGGAACGGAGTTAAGATAGGCCTATGTATTCCAAATACTAATTCTCCATACGAGCAGGTTCATAGAAGAATTGCTGTCCTCTCCCCCTTTCTCTACTCTCTCACTTCATCCCCAGCATTCCAGTTCACCCTGCCTCAGTTCTTTGCTTGACAATATTTTCAAACCTTTTTTGAGTGTTTAAATTCTCAACGCTTTGGATAGTCTATTTGAAAAAAAAATTCTGATATACATCCTAACCTTAGCATTCATGACTCCTTAATCCTCCACAATGTACGATAATTCTAGTTTACACTTGTGAGTATACCATGCAAAGAAATATGTCAGACTAAACATTCTCATTTCTTTTCTAGACCAAAACATTCTGAAAGTGAAAGAATGATATATATTAACGTGGCGAGAAAATGCAGTGATCATTATGGGTTTCTACTCAACGAAAAAAGCCAACACAAATTTTCTTGAATGTAACAGTTCATTTAAAAAAAAAAAAAAAAAAAAAAAAAATGTATGAAACCTTCAATTCTGTCTGTTCCACTTGGAATGTTCTCACCATGCTCAATAATCGTGCAGACAGAGGACTTAATTTTCTCTCACATTAGCGATACGCTGTCTATTCTTTCATTCTTAGTTCCAGTTCACTTCAGGGTTACAGGGTTATTCTTTAGTCGCATCCGTCTGTACAGTCTACCCCTGTGAACTTTGGGAATATATGCTAAAATGCTCTCGCAGTCTTTGGTGATCACAGAGTGTGTGTTGTTGTTGTTTTTTGTCAGACACCCCAATACCCCCACCCCTCGCCCCCCACACCCGAGTCTCATGTCAAGTCAGGTGTGTGTGCCTCTTTCTTTATTTAAAAAAAAAAAAAAAAAAAAAGGAAAAAAAAAAGGAAAAAAAAAAACAAAAAAAACCCGGGAAAATATTTTCTTCTGTCCGTGTCACGTGACTGCACGCTTTCATCACGACCTGCACGTGCTGTTCCAACAGTGTTGACTCGGGACTGGTGGAAGGCAACAGTGTGAGACGCTCGGTATAGTCACAACCAGGTATAAGAATGAATCATAATTTAAGTAGTAATTTCCTCTCTCAAGTGTACACGGTGTTATGACTGAAATAAAATTAACACTCACCCTGAAAACAACAATCAACAAACGAACAAACAAATAATAATAATAATAAAAGAAAGAAAAAAAAAAAAGTCAGTCTGTTAATCTGTCTGTATTTTCAGGGCAGTCTATCGGAAATTACGCTCCTCCTGCTGTCAAAAGAAATAATGTGAATGCTGAACAGAAGAAATCAAATCATGTTCCGTACAGCCCAGCCGACCACAATGGGGCCATTTCTGGGCTGTCGAACGGGAAATAAAAGTTTGTTCTGAGCTGAAGGTGCCATCCACTGTTCTAAACCTCAGTGTACGTTTCTAGAACTCAACAAAGGTGTAGTTACTTACTCAGCAGCAGAGTGGAGATCACATGGCGGTAGGTGTATATTTTTATATTGTACAGTGGGCACAAAAGGCGTGATGGGGTGAAAGCAGAGAACACCTCATTGTAACTGCAGGGATTCTTTTGGTCAGCTGGAAACCAATGATTCTGACTTGGTGGTGAATAAATAAGGATACTGATGAGAAATACAGAGTGATTGAGCGGAGAGAGTTGCATAAGCACTGATGATGTGGTCATGTCTGCCGAAATTTATGAGTTTTCTTGCTCCTATATACTGCATTTTTGCTTTAGATAGTTCATGTTTTATCCCGTTTGTATTAAGAACATATGACACAACCACATGTGAATTTTTCTTTGGGGATAAGTTGACTTGAAAAGATTGAAATTATTGAAGTAAGTAATATTGTATGTGGTTGACGATTAAATTGGTATTGGAGGAGAGAGAGGGAGAGAAAACGAAAAAAAAAGAAAAAGAAAAAGAAAAAAAACGTCGCCGACAGGATTCGAACCTGTGCGGGAAGATCCCAATGGATTTCTAGTCCATCGCCTTAACCACTCGGCCACGACGACTTTCCGTTAGTGAAGGGCATTTATATAGTATTTAACCATATTCTTCATTCGACACCTGCAACCACACTTGTGACTCACACAGCAAATTTCATCGATCAGCTGTCATTTCAAAACAAACACAGCATGAAACCGGCCCTGAATAGCTGTCTCGCTGCTGACATATTTTTACATGGTAGCACGCCAGAAACAAACAAACAAACAAAAAACAAAAGGAATATTTCTACATTTTAGCCGTTGTCCGATCAGCTTGACCAGGAACTCACATAATGCATGATGAAGAAGCATTTGTGGGGGGGTCGGGGTGGGGGCGGGCGGCAGTGTGTACAAAAGCACGAAAGACCAGTCGAAGCACAATGAGGTTCCCTGCGATTGAAACTCAGTGACCACTGAATAATTTATTAGTTAGCATCAATTCGCTACAAAATACTTATTAAATTTATATGGAAATAGGATAATCTCAGATTTCTTGAATTTTAATTCCTTCAAATTAAACGGCAAGTTTAAAGATTTGTTGTATCTCCACCCCACCACCACCCCCCAAGCAATGTCACGTTTACAATGACATGGGCGGTAATTCATCAAGTCTTGAAAGACATTTTGAAGAGTTGTCTCTCTTCCTCCACTTTCAGGATTTCGGCTCCTGTTCGGAAAACTTGCTGAACCCACGCAAACCACGATTCCATTACACACACACACACACAAATCTTGATGCAAACATTTGTTCTATTCTTTTTCCACCCGGAATATAGCACAGCATCTGTCAACAAAATTAATAATGAAGTGTTTTCTACTTGTATTGCATGGACCCTTTGTTAATTAACATTTGTATTTGTATTCCTTTTTATCACAACAGATTTCTCTGTGTGAAATTCGGGCTGCTCTCCCCAGGGAGAGCGCGTCGCTACACTACAGCGCCACCCATTTTTTTGTATTTTTTCCTGTGTGCAGTTTTATTTGTTTTTCCTGTCGAAGTGGATTTTTCTACAGAATTTTGCCAGGAACAACCCTTTTGTTGCCGTGGGTTCTTTTACGTGCGCTAAGTGCATGCTGCACACGGGACCTCGGTTTATCGTCTCATCCGAATGACTAGCGTCCAGACCACCACTCAAGGTCTAATGGAGGGGGAGAAAATATCGGCAGCTGAGCCGTGATTCGAACCAGTGCCCTCAGATTCTCTCGCTTCCTAGGCGGACGCGTTACCTCTAGGCCATCACCGAACATTCATTTGATAGGCCAATACCAGTCTGAATCTTATTTAAAGTGTCTGCCAATACTGTAAACCAAGGTGTATAGTAAAGTGCGTGTGTGGGGCCGGGGGTTGGGAGGGGTAGAGATGGGTGGGGGGCGGAGAGGGGGGGTGTCGGTGTGTGTGTGTGTGTGTGTGACTTTATATCAGCCAATATTTAATCACGAGCGCGAGCACCTGTGAACTTGTTTCATCCCGTAAAATTCTACCATATGAGATACTAGTGTCTATGCTCCCACGCATCAGCGCGCTGAATTCACCGTGCAGGCCTATGCTATCAAACACAAGTAAAGAAAGTACGGAGAAAGTACTATATAAACAGAAGCAACAACAACAGACTTTTTTTTATGTTCTCTTTATTCCACTGACTACTCCTTCTCCTCGATCAGTCTTCAGGGAAAAAAAACAAAACCACCATACCCAGAACTTGAAGAACACTGCAAACTTTGAATAACAATTGAGGACTCCGTCGGAGACGGTGGTCCCAGGACTGATGGGGGGTGGTGGTGGTGGTGGTGTTAGTCGTCAGCGGCAGAGGGGTAGTAGTAGATGGGAGGAGGAGGTGGATACAGCAACAGGGTTTCCCGCCGTAAAAGCACGCAACCGTCTCCCAGATCCCATTTCTTGATTCTTTTGAAATCCTACCGGGGGCAAACGCGGGGTGAGCTCTCCTGGCCAGCTCAAACAATACAAGCCGTATGGTTTCGGCTAGCCCACGTCGCGACACTGTCACGCTGGGACGTGAGGAAGAATGAAAGTCCATCTACCTAGACTAAGCCTCGGCTCACAGCAAGCTCGGTGCATGCTGTAAATAAAAAAATAAAGAAATAAAAAATAAAAATAAAAAAGAAGAAGAAAAAGAAGGCTACTGCCCTGAAGATCTGAACTGTGCCTGTGATGTTTATTGCTAGGGATGGATAAAGAGCGTGATGGAAAAGAAAGAAAGAAAGAAAGGAACTGACTGAGGAAGGAAAAAAAAAAAAAAACGAAAAAAGAAAAGAAACAACAAATGGATGATTTCATAGATCATTTCATGAATGAATTTCATTTCTTTAGGGTAACAGAATAAGCAAACAATGCCCCCTCCCTTCCCCCCTCCACCTATCCCTCGAAAGAAAGAAAGAAAGGAAGAAAGGAAGAAAAAGACTCCCGTCTGGACCTTGATAATATAAGTCGGATAAAAAGAAGTGGGAATCAACCGCCAGACGACGAGAATAGCAGGACTGTCGCCACACAGGCTCTAAGCTAACAGAAAGAGATCTCGAAAAAAAAAAAAAAAAAAAAAAAAAAAAAATCTAGACGTAGACGGTGCTGCGGCGATGCGCAGACAAGACAAAAGGCATTCACAACAGCGCGCGTGCGGGGCACTGTGGTCTTCTTTCTTCTTACATACCGTACTGATTCTGATGACGTGCCTTAAGATAAGAAAATCGCAGGAACGCCATTTGCGTTTAAATATTTATAGCTGATTAGCATGACAGGGCACAACAGCCCACTGAGTGGTCAAACCGTCGGATTTTCAATCTGTGGGTCCTAGGTTCGAATCCCAAAAGCTGGGTCATGGAACCATGAACATACCCAGTATGCACATCCCCAGAAATACAGTATGGCTGCGACGGGCGCAATAGCCGAGTGGTTAAAGTGTTGGACTGTCAATCTGAGGGTCCCGGGTTCGAATCACGGTGACGACGCCTGGTGGGTAAAGGATGGAGATTTTTACGATCTCCCAGGTCAACATATGTGCAGACCTGCTAGTGCCTGAACCCCCTTCGTGTGTATATGCAAGCAGAAGATCAAATACGCACGTTAAAGATCCTGTAATCCATGTCAGCGTTCGGTGGGTTATGGAAACAAGAACATACCCAGCATGCACACCCCCGAAAGCGGAGTATGGCTGCCTACATGGCGGGGTAAAAACGGTCATACACGTAAAAGCCCACTCGTGTGCGTACGAGTGAACGCAGAAGAAGAAGAAGAGTATGGCTGCTTACATGTTGTAAAAACGGTCATGCACGTAAAAACCCACTGATAGTATACATGGGAGTGAACACGGGTGTTGCAGCCCACAAATGCAGAAGGAGAATCGCTGAACGAGTGACTGAATGACTGTTTCATTCACCTGTTCACCTTGAATCACTACCTGTTCACCTTGAATCACTGCCTGTTCACCTTGAATCACTACCTGTTCACCTTAAATCACTACCTGTTCACCTTGAATCACTACCTGTTCACCTTGAATCACTGCCTATTCACCTTGAATCACTACCTGTTCACCTTGAATCACTACCTGTTCACCTTGAATCACTGCCTATTCACCTTAAAATCACTGCCTGTTCACCTTAAATCACTGAGTCATTTTGTGAAATGTGACCATACATGTCAAGCGCACTGTCCTTTTTTCAATTAATTTTTTTTTAAATTTCATTTCAATTTTAGGCCAATACCTGTAGTGTCAGTTTGTGAACCAATCTTCAAAATATGTCTCTGGTATGTAGGCCTACCACAGATACCACACGTACACGTCACTGTAACACCTGCATTTAGATACAGTTCATAGACCAGACATATCAGCTTCAGACAGGTATCACACCCAGGTGGCACAAGATAGGTGCATCATATCACGGCAATGGAATGTAGACCCATTCAGACACACACTGATAGGGCAGCCATGTCACTTTCAAACAGCTGCTGGATAACAAAGCCATACGTGATCTAAAGCCCACTTCAATATTGGAAAGCTGAACTGGCCGTTTTTCCTCTCAAGTGGAAATGGGGCAGGGATGGTCATTTATCTTATATAACCTGTCCGACATCGGCAGAATGGTGAACATAATTGTTATCATTATTGTTATCGTTATCATTATAGTTATTGTTATTGTTGCTGTTGTTGCCGCCGCTGTTGTTATCATCACCACCATTATAATCACAGTAGTAGTCGTAACAGTAGTATTAGCAGCAGCAGCAGCAGCAGTAGTAGTAGGAATTATAATCAACGAAAATAATTATTTAGGCTGAAAATGTAACAGATTACGAGACTGATGCATGGAGGACAGCCAGAAAAGACCCTTGCCATCACACCACACGTGCCACCACAACCACCCGTACAACACAGTCACAGACAGACAGACAGACAGACACACACACACACACACACGAGAACTCTCTTTCGTATCTGAACCCCTCTCTCAATCACTTCACAGAGAAACAGGGATGGACCACCACCATCAACAAGAACAACAGATACAGCCGGAATTCACATCACCCACCAGTCACAGTGCATCGCCTTCGTTGGCCAGCAGTGGGGAGCGTATATATAACAGTAGTGATATGGAGAAAGCGAGGGGGGGTGGAGGAGGGGACAAGAGGGGGGGGGGGGGGGGGGGGGGGGGGGATAAAGGTGTGGACGGTCTCCCAGGTCGACACGCCCTCCTATCAGTCCGTCGGTGTGTGTGTGTCTGTAAGATAGCTGCATTCCTCGCTCCGTCACAAGGGTCATCACATCGGCACAGCCTGTGATAATACTGGAGAGGCGAGAGAGTCATGGGAGAGAAAATACGTGTTGTACATCTGGCAACACACACACACACACACACACACACACACACACACACACACACACACAGATATATTTATTAGCATAGTTTTGGCCGTAAGTGCGTTTGGGCAAATACTGAGCGGCAGTAATTAAAAAAAAAATGTATATATATAATAATAATGATTTTACTATTTTACTGAAGTGGCAAACTCACAAACACACTTTTGTTCGCTCAACGAAATGGATTTTTATTACCAGCATGTTTATTTATGTATTCATTCATTTATTTGTTTGTTTATTAATTTACTTCTTTATTCATTTACCCATTTATTTATTTATCTATCTATCTATCTATTCATTTTTATTGCAGACTTCTTCCTGTGAAATTCAGGCTGCTCTCTCCCCCCCCCCCCCCAGCCTAACCCCCCCCCCCCCCGTATCACCTTTTGCTAACATGAATCATCCGTCACACGAACCCCCACCTTTACCCCCCACCCCCCTCCCATCCTTCCGCCCCTTCCATGCCACTATCGTCAGATTATATATATTATAGAATTAAAAAAAAAAAAGAAAAAAGAAAAAGAAAGTGGCTGTCACTACAAGATTGTCGATAACACCTGTCACTGTCCTGACACCTTGTAAGGGAGATAACCGACCAGCACCGCCGCCAACAGGTGAGTGATAACAAACAGGGGAGGGAACTCGATGTTTTGCTGGTGTGTCGCGTTCAGGGGATGACCTCATCGCACTGTCATCATCTGTCGTTTTCCAGTCAGTCACGGGGGCCCCGGGGTGTCAAAAGGAAATGGTGTCTCACTGTTCACAGCACAGAACCTCACTAAACCAATGGCAGACCCACCATCTGTCAGGGTCTTTGTTTCCGTTTCCGTCTGGCGTTTCAGATGTTAAAGAAAGTATGCATGCATGTATGTATTTATGTATGTATGTATCTAATAATAATAATAATGGTATTTATATAGCGCTGAATTTTGTGCAGAGACAAATCAAAGCGCTTTCGCACCAGTCATTCACACGCATGCATAACTCTAGAACTGTAGAAACTGAAGACTAGGGACAGGCAGGGAAAGGAGGCTATTTTGGGAAGAGGTGAGGTTTTAAGGACCAGACTTGAAAGAGCTGAGTGTGGAGACTTGACGAAGCGATGGACTACTGAGAATGTATCTATGCGTGCATGTATTTTATTGTATTCTATTGAGTGGTAGTGAGTGGTACGAAGCGTACCACATACGCGTGTCGACCCTAGGGTCTTTAACAAGCTGTACATGTCAAAAACGAACAATTACAGACAAATTGGAACACAGTAAACTGTCACAACGACGGTTCCTAGGTTTGAAAAAGGCAAGAATATTGGATTTATTTCAGAAGAGATTACTTCAACAGCCTTTTCTTTTTGGTGCTTATTTGCTTTTTGTTAAATACTTGTTTGGTCTATTGGAGACCACTGCCGGTATAGGGTCGAAAAACGTACAGTGTGTCTCGCTTTGTTTTCTTTAAAAGTATGATTTTCTTTTCACTCATCCTGTTAACTCTTTCCATACGAACGGCGAAAGAGAAGACGTTAACAGCGTTTCACCCCAATTACCACCATCAAAATATTGCAAGCGGAAGGCTCTTATACTGAAGAGGTGAATGTTGACAAAGAATACCACAATTCTGACGACGGAAGCTAAAGGTTGGGTCATGGAGACACCCACTGGACATCCGAGGGGTCTGTGTAGAGGAGAAGAGAGGACTGGCCGTACTGAGTGAGTTAAGGTGTACCATCACGACGAACACCATGGGGTCTACAGTACTGTTTTACGAAAACGTCCGCTGGGTATGCTCATGTATATTACTGTCATCTACCACATTATCATCATCATCATCATTGTATTCTTCTTCTTATTGTTATTATTGTAATGTCTACACGTTTTAATCATATATCAGTCTATTTGTGTAAACACACATTACGATGAAATTAATTATTGATATCCCTGGCATTTCAAGAACCCGTGTGATATTGACGTTACTGAACGGACAGCATTAAACGACTGAAGCTCAACATCGAGTCTGCTATTCTATTGTATGAAATAACAGCGACCCTGCAATTATCATCATTGTTATTAATATTATTTCTGTTATTGTTGTTCTTCTTCCTCCTCTTCTTCTTGTTGTTACTGTTATGATCAAAACCTTAAACTTTGTTGCGTACTGGCCTATAACTTCCACAAACCGGATGAATAATGTCTCCCCACCAGGAGAATGTGTACGTTTGCGTGCCGGCGTGCGCGCACGACCGAACACGTACGCATGTCGTGATAACATGTTCCTTTCCTTGTGTTTTCCTGTCATTGACTTCCTCTTACCCCCCTCCCCCCCTGCCCCCCACCGCTCCCCCTCCATTTCCAACCCTCACCACACCCATTGCAAAACAACATCGTGGGGAAAGGTCACAAAGATGGAACTGTGGAGAGAAAACACAACAACTGGGTGCACACGAAAGACGAATCTTGCCGACTCTCTGGTAGTGGCGGAAGCACTTCCAGTTCCATAATTTCGCCAGCAGGTGTCTTGTGTCGTCTGCTTCTTGCCAGCGCCGCCTGGCGGTCGTTCCTGGCAGCTGCTTTTCCTCCGCCTGGAGGGAGTGATGACACACTTCCGGTTACCGCACTTGCCTCCCCTGCTTCCTGGCCGACATCCGGTAACAGGGGTAACCGCACACTGCTTTGGGAATACCAGGGGGGGAAGGAATCGTGACGGCTGCAGTATGCCTTGTTTCGGGTCCTCAGGGACCTGAGATATGCACCTCACGGCTGTGTCTGTTTGACTGCAACACGTTGTCTTTTGTGACTGCCAGCCTTTGCGTGTCTTGTATTGCTTTGTCAGCCTTTGGGGACCGAACATTTGCACTTTCGCATTTCGTCAGTAAGACATTGCGTATCGTAAAGGAGACAGCCTTGTGTAGTACTGCTCCCTGCGGAGAGGGTGTAGACCGTAGATTCTCTTAACTGTGAATAGTAACAACAGCTGGGCAAATGCCTCTTACTGGTTGATTAATTTCTCCGATAACAGTCGCTCGTTTGGTGGCACGTGAAGCATCGCTCTCTCTCTGTGTCTGTCTGTCTGTCTGTCAACCAAGGTATAGTGGAGAGGAGAATACTATATTGTTCTGTTCGGGACTCTCACTTCTCACTAAAGGTTCTGAACCTCTCCCCCACAAAGTAACGACAGTTTGAAACTGCTCAAACACAGAAGACAGCACTGGTCAGAATGCACTGTTTACATTATTCACACACGGAAATCACTTCCTCGGCTGGACCGTACTCCACGAAAGAATTACGCGAATGAATCTTGAAATATTTATTTTCTTGATCACGGTGTCCACTCTGGCATCGTTTCAATGATGGTTGTTCCAGACAAGACATAGCGAAGACACACATGAACATTCGCAGACAGGAAAAACACTGCCTTTTAAAAGAGGCCTCTGAAGACACAAACCAATGAAAGACCTTGAAAGAAGTAGTCGCAATGAAAATGGCAGAGGAAGAGACCAAACACAGCATACACGACCCCGCCCCCCACCCCCTTTCCCACCCCTACATACCCCCCCCCCCTCCAATCTCCGATCCCCCATACGTGCCAAACAGAACACAGTGCCATACTCGCACTGCCCTTCAAAGCTGCAAAGAGAACCTGTTTACAGCAACAACAAACGCTGTTACAAACAATCGCCAAAGAAAAAAGAAGCTGCCGATCCATGATCCGACGAAGCGGAAGGGACTACAGCTAAAGCGACCTGTCAACAACAGGCATTACACCAACAGACCACAGAGAAAGTGGCGAAGAGGAATCCGGGAAGCCTTCGCAGTATCAACAAACCCCGAGTTCCAACTTCAAAGACCCTGGCCTCAGTGGTATGCAGGTGTGGCGAGTCGGCATGCAGAGATCTACCACCCAATGTCTTCCACAGGATACACTACCATAGACATTGACAGGAGAAGGACATGCGCCGTCAGTGTTTGTGGAAGCGAAGAAGGAAATAATGACAGAAGGACGGACCAAAGAAAGGAGGAAGGAAAGGAGATAGGAAGAACAATGGATGATTAATTTCCTCGTTGCCAAGCACCACCGATGTTATAACACTGGAAAAGAGACACCCGGAAGCAATAACTGACCGTTCATAAGCAACGGGACTTCGATAAGGTGAAACACGGGTAACAAGAGGAGATTAGTGTCCTCCCACATCGATGATAAACCGGACAGAGAGTAACAGGAGGAGAAACGTAATCTCCCCCCCCCCACCCCGTCAATTATAAAGGCGGACAGCGGGTAACTACATAAGACAAGTACCCCATTCCATATGTATGATAAAGGCAAACAGTGGGTAACTACGTAAGACAAGTACCCCACTACATATCTTTGATACAGGCGAACAGTGGGCAACTACATAAGACAAGTACCCCACTCCATATCTATGACAAACAGTGGGCAACTACATAAGACAAGTACCCCACTCCATATCTATGACAAACAGTGGGCTACTACATAAGACATGTACCCCACTCCATATCTATGGCGAACAGTGGGCAACTACATAAGACATGTACCCCACTCCATATCTATGACAAACAGTGGGCAACTACATAAGACAAGAACCCCACTCCATATCTATGACAAACAGTGGGCAACTACATAAGACAAGAACCCCACTCCATATCTATGACAAACAGTGGGCAACTACATAAGACAAGAACCCCACTCCATATCTATGACAAACAGTAGGCAGCTACATAAGACAAGAACCCCACTCCATATCTATGACAAACAGTAGGCAGCTACATAAGACAAGTACCCCACTCCATATCTATGACGAACAGTGGGCTATTACATAAGACAAGTACCCCACTCCATATCTATGACAAACAGTGGGCAACTACATAAGACAAGAACCCCACTCCATATCTATGACGAACAGTGGGCAACTACATAAGACAAGAACCCCACTCCATATCTATGACGAACAGTGGGCAACTACATAAGACAAGTACCTAACTCCATATCTGTGACAAAGGCAAACAATAGGTAGCTTGTAGAGATAAGTGATCCCCCTCCATATATCAATACCAACCAAATCATAAAAAGATGCATGTATACAATGCCCTCTCAGCACATTAATCACACTCAAGCAAGAATCAAGCAAAACAAGTAAACTAAGGATTTCGTGAAAATGGAGACATATTTCGATGCTCGTAAACTAGTCCATAAAAAACAACAACAACAACAACAACAACAAAACTGGAGGAAATCACCACGATCGATATTGTTTTTCATAAAACAAAAAAAGTTTATGATTGAAGTGAGAACCCATATAATCAGATGGCAGCGAGTTTAAAGTAAGCGACATACATCTTCATTAACCCATTCTGGCCTAATTCCAGAAAATTAACAACAACAAAAAAAAAACACACCAAAAAAACCGAGGTAATAAAGAAAGAGAGAGAGAGAGAGAGAGAGAGAGAGAGAGAGAGAGAGAGGATGCGTACCCCCCCTCCCTCCCCCCAGCATAACAAACACCACTTGTGTAATATTCCCGTTTCTCCGGAATGTCTGGCATTTTCGGCAGGCGAGGAGCACCGGCGACCTTGTCACTTGCAGCAGCAATGGCAGACTCCGTGCTGTGAGCTATCATCACGCCATCGTTTACCGCAAGGATAACTCAAGACAAATTACATCTGCTTCCTCCAAACTGGAGAACGCGCAGCATTATCTCCCCTGCTTCCTTGTTTGTTGGCAGCCATGATAGGCTTCCACATGGAACTGTGACGGCGGATTTCAATCAACCAACCAACGAGCCAATAAATAAACACAAACCAATTAATAAATAACTGAATAAACGAATAATATCAGCTGCATAAATGAAAATAAAACAATATGACGCAGTGACAGTCTGGTGTGAGATACTGGAGCGTGTTGTGACCTATTTTCACCAAGTTGTGTGACCTGAATAGAACTACTGTAAATCGCCTTGAAAAACTGACAGCAATAACTTGTGGCCCTTTCCTCGCACATAGCCCACTGCTTAACCATTCTAAATCACAAAATGATTTGACCATTTGGAAAATTACGCATACAGGTCAGGTAGACACAAGGGTCCGTCCTAGGTCCTGTTCTTTTCGTGCTGTATGCGGCTCCTGTGTCGGATGTCATCAGTCATCATGCGATGTCGCATGAGAGCTTTGCTGATGACACACAACTTTATCAGTCGGCTTCCATAGCTGAATTTGATGCACTGGTGACTCAAACACAGGAGTGCATTGCTGGCCTAAAGGACTGGATGACTCTCAACAAGCTGCAATTAAATGATGATAAGACTGAATTGATGATAACCTGTCCAAAGAAGTTTCGTCAACATCCTTCCTTTCCTGACTCTGTTCTGATCAATAGCACACCTGTTCCACTTTCTCCCTCTGTTCGCAGTCTTGGTGTAATCCTGGACCAGTCTCTTTCCTTCCAACAGCACATTTCGAATATCTGTAAAGTTGCCTATTTGGAACTGCGTAGAATCAGCTCTATCCGCCACTATCTCTCAACCGATGCAACAAAGACACTTGTATGCTCTCTGGTTCTCTCAAGATTGGATTACTGCAACTCTCTTTTGGCCGGCCTTCCCAAATACCTGTTAGACAGACTCCAACGAATTCAGAATAACGCTGCCAGACTCATTTGCAGAGCTTCTAAATTTGACCATGTTTCTCCTCTCCTTCAGTCTCTCCACTGGTTGCCTGTTTCTGATCGAATAGACTGTAAGCTATCCACTCTGACCTTTTCTGCAGTCAACGGATCTGGCCCTAAGTATCTTTCTGAACTCATCCATATCTATACCCCGTCTCGCCAGCTCCGTTCTTCCTCTGATACTCGACTTCTCAGGATACCTCACGTCAGAAGTAAGACCTATGGACACAGATCGTTTTCTTTTCAATCGCCAAAGACGTGGAACAAGCTCCCTGATAACCTCCGTCATTCTGATTCCCTCGCATCTTTTAAATCTCGTCTCAAAACTCACCTTTTCCCTCAGCAATAAGTTCAATTGTGGCAGGTCCACAACTACATGCATGTATATGAATGTGTATTGTGTGTGCGTGTGTTTATGTAAGTTTGTGCCTGCCTATGTGTGCGTATTTGTTAGGGTAGCTGTTAGATACACATGTATGTTAAAATGTATGTATGCAGTGTGTGTGTGTGTGTGCGTGCGTGCGTGGGTGTGTGCGCGTGCGTGCGTGCGTGCGTGTGTGTGTGTGTGTGTGTGGTCACATTTTGGTGTGTGTATGTAACATAGATATAATGTTTTATGTTATCAAAAGCGTTTTTGTAAAGCACCTAGAGCAGATTTCTGGATAGTGTGCTATATAAGTATCCATTATTATTATTATTATTAGACACAATCAGCCAAAGAGTGATGGAACAGTCCCAAGCTGATACTCAGGGTGTTGGTTATAAGCAGAACAGACGGTTAATGAATCGATCAGCTATGGATATATCTGCGATCTTCTTTTTCTTCTTCTTCTCATTATCAACACTGTAGCAGTAAGTTTCAACGTGTTAAACATTCTTCAGTCGTTAGTTAACACACATGTACATCTGTCTCTCTCTATCTCCACACACACACACACACACACACACACAGAGAGAAATGGATATATATATATATATATATAATATACATATACTCATACATACACATACTCAAAATGAATTAAATTGTTTTATTGTGCGCGCTCTCCCCCCCCCCCCCATCCCCTACCCCTCCAAAACCCCCCGACGGGCCCCCCAACACACACACGGAGCTGATTGGCTGGGAGGCATCATAAACCACGCCCACACACACACACACACACACACACAGAGCGAACCGGTCTCATTACCTCTTCATTATCCGACCCAGTGGGGTGACTGAATCGCAATCGCAAAAAATACGAAACTCAAGCCGCATGTAGAGATTGTATGTCAGTCTGCGTTGTAAAACAAGTGAACTAAATTAATGGGGTTTAACTTTCCTTAGATAAAAAGACATTATCTGATAGACGTTCGTGAGAACGACTTAATGAACAAATGGAACAAGACAGACATAAAGAAACACAAGGAAGCGTGCACCTGTCGAGAGAGAGAGAGAGAGAGAGAGAGAGAGAGACAGAGACAGAGACAGAGAGGCAGACAGACAGAGACAGAGAGACTGAGAGCGTGAGAATGACAGACAGACAGACAGACAGGCAGGCAGGCAAACCGAGACAAAGAGAGAGAGAGACAGAGATAGAGACAGAGAAACACACACACAGAGTGACAGAGACAGGGAGGGACAGACAGGGAAATGGAGATACGGAGGGAGAGACAGAGGGAGAGACAGATAGATATATGGGAGAATAAGTAACAGACAGTTAACTCGGAAAAAAAGACAGACCACAAAAAGGACGAGAGAGAGAGAGAGAGAGAGAGAGAGAGAGAGAGAGAGAGAGAGAGAGAACACAGAACTCAAAACGTTTTTGAGAGGGGGCGGGGGAAGAGGGAGTGGGAGTGACAGAGAGAGAAAAGAAGAGAAAAAGAAGACACTGGAAGAAGTGAAGAAAGGGCGAAAGAAAAACAGACGAACATGATTAAAATTTTGACATGACAAACACAGACACACATTCAAACACAGAAAAAGAGAACTCCCAGTTACACCGAACGGGCACAATAAGCACAGCTCTTTCAGTGCGCAAACATACATCTCAGTTGCTATAATTATCAGCTCTGACGCTCCAACAGATCAGAAGTGCCCCCGACACTTCACTCTCTGGCACTGCAGATAACAGCACCCAACACTTCCAAGCGCGAACCAGGAGCAGCTGGGAGCGAGAGGGGGGCACGCGAGGGCGCGCAGCCAATCAAAAGGCTGATTACAGAGCGATGCGGTCAAGATGACACAGCCAATCAGATGGCAGATTACAGCGAAGATCGGTCACGATCTCTGCGATGGGCTCTCCCGGAGTGGCCTGTTTTTTTGTTGTTGTTGTCGTTGTTTGTTCTTGCACGTGCAGCTGTTCTGTTCTGTTCATTCTTGGCACCTAGCTTGCAGACCTCAGTGATGAGAGAGTGCAGGTGGCATAGTTGTCCTGCTCTGCCCACACCACCCTTCTCTCTAACTGTAACGGTCATAAAGTACATTACTGTGTCCAGTCCAGAGAGAAGCAGAGACGAGAGAGGGGGTGGGGGGCGTGGGGGGGAGGGGTACGCGGGGAGGGGGGGGCGTGGGTGGAGGGGGGAAGGAGACAAGAGAAAGACAGGCGGAGTGACACAGACAGTGCCAACAACTATATAACATATCATAGTACTACACACTCCACCAGGAAAATAGGGGATAGAGAGAGAGACAAAGAGACAGAGAGAGAGACACACAGAGAGAGACACACACACAGACAGAGACACAGAGAGAGAGAGAGAAAGAGAGAGAGGCAGACAGAGACACAGAGAGAGAGACAGAGAGAGAGAGAAAGAGAGAGAGGCAGAGAGAGAGATACAGAGAGAGAGAGAGAGAGAGAGAGAGAGAGACAGACAGACAGACAGACAGACAGAGACACAGAGAGAAACAGAGAGAGAGAGAAAGACAGAGAGAGAGACAGAGACAGACAAAGAGAGAGAGACAGAGAGAAAGAGAGACAGACAGACAAAGAGAGAGAGAGAGAGAGACCGACAGAGGGAGAGAAATACCCAAAATACTTCGAATTCTGGAACACAAGACAAAATATTCCAACATTTCACTCGGTGGCACTGTCGGTAATTCAAAGCACCCAACACTTCGAAGCACGCGCCAACCAGCAGCTGGGAGACAAGGAGAGCGCGTGAAGAAGCAGCCAATCAAAAGACTGATTACAGCGAGGAAAGAGTCAAAATGACAAAGCCAATCAGATGGCAGATTACAGCGTGGATCGGTCATGTGCGATCTTTGCGCTTCGCTCTTCTTTGCACGTGCAGCTGTTCTGTTCATTGCTGGCACACAGCTTTGTCACTGTGATGGACTTCAGCGTCGAGAGAGTGCGGGTGGAAACCCCCTCCCCCGCCCCCTAACTCCACTAATTACAGCAGTCACAAAGTATATAATTTTGACGATAAATGCTGAGATCTTTTCCCAGTCTGCGAGACCTGTCAGTTCAGTTTTACACCTTTCATTCTTTCTTACTTTCTTTCTTTCTTTCATTCATCACTTGTGTCATTTTGGTTTTCTTTCTACAACTTGTATCAGATTCGGTTTCAACGGTTCGTGAAAGCGGGCTGACTGATTCGTACACGCTACATCAGTACATATTGTGAGTTATCATTACACCATCGTTCACACGTAAAGGTGTTCCGGACAAATCAGTGCTGTCACCACCTGAAGAAACTACATTATCTTCCTTTCTTCAGCCGCCATTACAGAAGGGCCTTTGACCTCTACCGATATCTCAATTCGATTACAAATACACGACTGCAAAACAAAACAATGAAATCAACCCGAAAACAATGTTGAATTTAAGAAGCACGGTATATTATGAATCGTTACGTGAAAAGAAAGAAAGAAAGAAAGAATATATCAGGCACTCCTCAGTCTGTCATTCCTACCCGTTATGGATCAGAATTAATCTTTTAATTCAAAGGAAGCCCCCCCCTTCTCCATCTCCACCAAAAAGCACGTGCTGACAGATATACATGCACATATGCACAAGTATGGGATGACAGACAGGCTGCCACAGAAAAGACAGACAGAGCGAGTGAGAGACAGACAGAGCGAGTGAGAGACAGACAGCAGAAACGTAGTGAGACTGGAGACAAGCACGGAGAGAGACTAGAAGGAGACAGACAGACAGACAGACAAATATTCATTAATTCCCAAAAAATAAACGTTGAAAAGACCTGTCTACCTCTCCGCTACAGACCCACTTAAAACCCACACAACCGTTCCCTCTATCTCTGCCCTGGCACCAAAGTCATCAGAAATGCCGCCAACACGTCATGGCAGCAACAGCAGCAGCAAAAACTGAACAGGAAGGCAGGTGCACACAGCCAATCAAACGGCAGATTGCGGCCTGCATGCCTATGTCACAGTGACATAACCAGTCCGATGGCAGATTACAGCTGGGCTTTGTCAAGATCTCTGAAGCTGCCAGGTCTGTGCACGTGCAGCTGTCCCGTTCGTTCCTGACACCTTGGCTTGGTTAGAGACTGCAGTGAGGAGCACGTGCAGGTGGTGCTTTCTCTCTCTCTCTCTCTGACTCCCCCCCCCCCCCTCATCACACACTCTCTCTCTTTATCTCTCTATCACTCGACTTTATAATTGTGTTCCTCGCACTTCAAGCTGCATATAGTGTGAACTATTCGCGCACCTTCATTAGGAGCCATGGCCTGTAATGAGTAAATTCATCCGTGTATGTGTCTCTCTCGTTTTCACAGCTTTGGTAAAACGTGTGTGAACAATTTGCTCCAGTATTCTGTCACTCACTAATCAATGACTGGTCTGTAACGGGAATGCTATGGTGACCAGTTTGCTTTGATTTTTGCTGACGGGCATTTTATTTCAAGTGAGCCTAAAGAGAATTTTCTGTTTTTGGTTGAAGCAGATAATAATTTTTGAATTGAATTGAATTGAATTCCAAACTGATGCAGTGTGTTCAACCAACGACGTTTCCTGGCTAGTTCTAGGACTACTGAAGAACATGACAGAGCCGTCAGTCGGCTCTACCTAGAGGCAGCCTGTTGTGCAAATGATTTGTACAGCTTTTATAGGCTGGTCTCGGACCGATGATAAGCGCTACTGTCCCGTTCATTCCTGACACCTCGGCGTAAGTCGAGTGATGGCCTATATATGATAGTCAGTCGTGTCCGACTATGACCATCAGAACAGCAGAGGAGGCAACTGCTGTTCCGACTATTTGGGCTAGAATTTGATTATAGTGGAGAGTGTCTTGGCCAAGTTACATCCCCACTCTCTTGGCCAAGAGGGTTTTAGGACAGTCGGCGTTGGGATGGTTCCCAAAGGCCAACTAGCCCACAAGGCTGCAGCACTAAGAACCAGTGCCATTTTGCCTCCTAGTTTGAGAGTCATAGTCCTTCACAAAAGACTAAGCTGTAAATGATTTCCCATTGACTGGAGAAACCATTGATAATACAGCTCTCACTTTGCTGTTGGCCCAAATGTAAAACTTACGTCAATCTGTGATATAAGCCGAGTGTTGGGCCGAGAGATGGCCTAGAGGTAACGCGTCCGCCTAGGAAGCGAGAGAATCTGAGCGCGCTGGTTCGAATCACGGCTCAGCCGCCAATATTTTCTTCCCCTTCCACTAGACCTTGAGTGGTGGCCTGGACGCTAGTCATTCGGATGAGACGATAAACTGAGGTTCCGTGTGCAGCAAGCACTTAGCGCACGTAAAAGAACCCACGGCAACAAAAGAGTTGTTCCTGGCAAAAGTTTGTAGATAAGTTCACTTCGATAGGAAAAACAAATAAAACTGCATGCAGGAAAAGATAAAAAAAAAAAAAAAAAAAAAAAAAAAAAAAAAAAAAAAAGGAAAAGAAAAAAAAAGGTGGCGCTCTCAGTGTAGCGACACATTCTCCCTGGGGAGAGCAGCCCGAATTTCACACAGAGAAATCTGTTGCGACAAAAAAAGAGTAATACAAATAAAAAGACAAGTATGCATCACACCATAAAACGCAAACAAATTTTGCAAATGCGCCAAGAGCATTTGGTGTGACCATAAGCATCAACTGGTGGGTGAAGAACGCAGCTCGGAGTTTTTATTTTCTTCAGTTTAACGTCTATTCACTATAAGTGTTTTTAGACGGAAAGGAGTCAAGTAGTGGATAAAGGAAAGGGAGTGCATGTGAATATTAGTGTAAAAAAGTGTTCATGTTATGTATCAGAGGAAAGGTAGATTATTATAAGAAAAAGTCTAAAGAGATTGTGGTGTGTATTGAATGAGATGTCATTGGGGGGGTGGGGGGGGGGGGGAGAATATGTATATGCATATCAACAAGTATTAACCTACAACAATGTAAATATAAATAACAACATTAATTGTAATACATCAAAGAAGGATACCAACTGGACTGGAGTTTAAAATTTCTGAAAACATTCTGAGCAATGAATAATCATTCAAAATCTTTTCAGTGGCTAATGAAATATTGGAAGAAAAGTCATCAATTACATCTTGCAGCTCGGAGTGTAACAGGGACTATGTCAGCATTTTCACGCCTGGTCTGTAAAATGTTGACCCTTCCCACAGAAATGTGGACCCTTCCCACAGAAACGTGGACCCTTCCCACAGCAATGTGGACCCTTCCCACAGAAATGTACATCCCCAAACTACCAGGCTGGCAGCCTGTGAAGGACCAGAGAGGATTGTTTTTCAGTGCTGACGGCGGGTGATGTTCCCCTATGCTAAATCAGATAGAGAACGGGCGTGTTTTCCTTCGCACTTCCCAGACAATTTTGCAGGATCTGATAAACAGGATCGCAGTTTCTTTAAAACACGTTCTGCGATACAGAATAAACAGAAAGGAAAATGGAGGAAAGAGAGCGGAGGCTTATCAGCAGGCTTCTGCACGTGCAGCATGTAGTGTGTGGAGAATTTCTGTGATGTTCAGCGCAGTGTCGCTTGGTGGGGCAATGACAGGCAACACACCGTGACCTATCATCACACCATCGTTTCCCGAAAAGAAAAAAACAACAACAACCCATAAGACCAGTAACATCTGCAGCGTCGACTCAAGACAACACATTATCTCCCTTCCTTGCTCGCACAAAGAGCCTGTAGGAGTTATGTGCTCTTTGATGGCAGCCATAACCGATTTCATGTTCCATTTGGCTTCTGTAATAACTGATGCTTCCCTGTACACAAAAACTAATCGAAAAATACACTTCACATCAAAATAAATACGGTTGGACTGCCACGAATCAAGACAAACGATTTCCCTTGAAGGTTTTGTATTTGTATTTCTTTTTATCACAACAGATTTCTCTGTGTGAAATTCGGGCTGCTCTCCCCGGGAAGAGCGCGTCGCTACACTACAGCGCCACCCATTTTTTTGTATTTTTTCCTGCGTGCAGTTTTTTTTTTTCTTTTTTGTTTTTCCTATCCAAGTGGATTTTTCTACAGAATTTTGCCAGGAACAACCCTTTTGTTGCCGTGGGTTCTTTTACGTGCGCTAAGTGCATGCTGCACACGGGACATCGGTTTATCGTCTCATCCGAAAGACTAGCGTCCAGACCACCACTCGAAGTCTAGTGGAGGGGGAAGAAATATCGGCGGCTGAGCCGCGATTCGAACCACCGCGCTCAGATTCTCTCGCTTCCTAGGCGGACGCGTTACCTCTAGGCCACCACTCCACTAATAATCCGCATTGTATATTCATGCACTTCATGAGATTAGAAGCACTGCAAACCTTTGAATTGTTGGAAGCAACCGCTGATACGAAAGAACGCATGGAAGCATCCAGACAAATGGCAGGTCACAGCTGAAGTGTCAATAGGGAACAGTCAATCAGACAGCTGGCTGCAAAGTGGGTTGATGAACACGAAACAGCGGACAGTTAAACGATAGAAGTTTGAAGTTGTACTTTATAGACATTTCTAATGGTATTCAGGTCGGTTGTCAGTTTGACTGAATTTTTTTTTCATGAGGCGTCACTGCGTTCGGACAAATCCATATATGTTACACCACATCTGCTAGTCAGATGCCTGACAAACATAACTCAATGCGCTATTTTGGCCTTGAGCGCATGCTGATATCTTTGTGTACTTGTCAGAGTGGCCGGATTTCCACTACAGAATTCTTCCAGAGGACAACACTGTTGTTGCCACGAGTTCCTTTTCAGTGCGCAAAGTGCGTGCTGCACACGGGACCACGGTTTTCCAAACGACTACACTGGCACTCAGTTTGATTTTCCAGTCAAACTTGGGACAAAGGGCGAGACCGGGGTTTGAACCCAGACCCACGTGGACACTGTACGAGCAGAGAACCGTCTTTACCATTCTGACAAATTCGTTCGGTATTCTGAAACAGTTGACTTGACATACTTGACTTATTCCTCTTGATTCCGTGAGGAACATAGGGCCGCAACAACACTCCTCCAACGCACCCGGCTCTGGCTGGTCCTCTTCAGTTCGGACCACGTCATTCCGGCCGCCCTTGTCTCTGCCTCAATGCTTCTCCGCCGGGTCTGCTTCGGACGGCCAACTTTCCTTTTCCCCTGTGGGTTCCAATCAAGAGCCTGTCTTGTGATGTTTGTTGCAGGCTTGCGTAGTGTATGGCCTATCCATCCCCATTTCCGTTTCTTCTGAAACAGTTGCAATGGCATCAAACGAAGGCAAAGAGAAAACAACAGCTACTCTTCTTCTTCTTCTGAACGAAAGCAGTAGTAGACATGTATATGTGATAGTCAGTCGTGTCCGACTATGACCATCAGAACAGCAGATAAGACAACTGCTGTTCCGACTATTTGGGCTAGAATTTGATTATTGTGGAAAGTGTCTTGCCCAAGTTACATCCCCACTCTCTCGGCCAAGTGGATTTCAGGACAGTCGGCGCTGGGAGAGTCATAATCCTTCACAAAAGACTAAGCTGTAAATGATTTCCCATTGACTGGAGAAACCATTGATAACACAGCTCTCACTTTCCTGTTGGCCCAAATGTAAATTTTTGTAATCTAGGCTTAACTACTACGCCACTTACGTACAGCTCAGATTTTCAACACGTGAAATTATCAGCTCGCCTTCAACTGTTCGAAACAGCCCGAGGAAATTTTGATGCTGGTTGGAGCAGTGACAGGATAACATGCTGGGAATTTATCACCACACGATTGTGGACCGTTTTGACAGGTGAAACAAACAGCATCTGCTGAAGACAGCATTATCTCTCTTGTAGAAATCCACGACAACCCGGGTTACACATTGTGGCTATTTTCTTCAAAAATCTTGCCAAAATAAATAAATACATAAATAAACAAGTACATAAATAAGTAAGTAATGGGTGCACGAGCGAGTGACGAAATTAGACATTCAAACGTCAAAGAAAACACGAATAAATAAAAACGGCAAACGACAAATAATCAAGTAAATACATAAATGTATACATATATAATTATGATATAGTCAGTCGTGTCCGACAATGACCATCAGAACAGAAGAGGAGGCAACTGCTGTTCCGACTATTTGGGCTAGAATTTGATTATAGTGGAAAGTGTCTTGCCCAAGTACATCCCCACTTTCTCGGCCAAGAGGGTTTTAGGACAGTCGGCGTTTGTATGGTTCCAAAAGGCCAACTAGCCCACAAGGCTGCAGCACTAAGAGCCAGTGCAATTTTGCCTCCTAGTTTGAGAGTCATAGTCCTTCACAAAAGACTAAGCTGTAAATGGTTTCCCATTGACCGGAGAAACCATTGATAATACAGCTCTCACTTTGCTGTTGGCCCAAATGAAAACTTATGTCAATCTGTGATATAAGCCGAGCGTTGGGCCTATTGTGTCATTATTCACCTGTCAACAAAAATAGTCTAATATTTTAAAACCCCCAAAGCAACAATCAGTACATCAGGGATCATTTGACTCCACTCAGTGAGAAAGCAATCAAATCTACGGCATCAATCGGAGACTGACAATTCAAAAGGCGAACGATGGTTGGAAGTAAAGAAAGAGAGAGAGGGGAGGGGGGTACGGGGGAGGAGGGGAGGGGGTAGGAGAGAGAGAGAGAGAGATGGAGAGAGAAGCGAGTGATGGTTGGGAGAGAGAGAGAGAGAGAGAGAGGGACAGAGAGATGGAAATGGTTTATTCATTTTTGGGCGATAGCCCTTCATCACATGTCATAGCCTTTAGAAATGGTGTGTTCGACAAAACGAATGGTCAAAATGTACCAATGAAAATTGATAATGTACTATGAACGCAACATGTAACTAATTTTGAAACACAGCTAAGATTATGCATGTATATGATTTTATATTCTGTGTATGTATGTATGTATGTAAATGTTGATATTGTTGTATGTATATATAATATTATAATATATGCATACATGAGAGAGATACTGAGAGTTTCATTCAAGTATGAGCTTTGAAACAATGTCACACACACACACACACACACACACACACACACACACACACAACAACAACAACAACAACAACCCAACTTAACTCTCTCCATACGAACGGCGAAAGAGAGACGTTAACAGCGTTTCACCCCAATTATCATCATCAAAATATTGCAAGCGGAAGGCTCTTACACTGAAGAGGTGAATGTTGACAAAGAATACCACAATTCTGACGACGGAAGCTAAAGGTTGGGTCATTCAAACACCCACTGGACATCCCAGGGGTCTGTGTAGAGGAGAAGAGAGGACTGGCCGCACTGAGCGAGTTAAAACACCAGGAACCAGCTCTCTATCTCTTCTGAGTTCTGGCACGTCGGGAGATCAGAAATGCCAACAGCTTTTCGCGGCATTAGAAGACGCGGGGTGAAAAGCAGCCAATCAAATGACAGATTGCAGCTGAGATTTGTTGAGAACGAGGCAGCCAATCAAATGGCAGATTACATCTTGGGACGTGTCAAGTTCTCAGCCGTCTTCCACGTGAGATCTGTACACGTGCAGCTGTCTCGTGCATTCCTGACACCACTCTTGGTCATAGACTGCAGTGAGGAGCCCGTGCAGGTGGTACAGTTCTTGGTCTGTGTGTGTGGCTGTGTGTGTGGCTGTGTGTGTGTGTGTGTGTGTGTGTGTGTGTGGCTGCGGTTGTGTGTGTGTGTGTGTGTGTGTGTGTGTGTGTGTGTGTGTGTGTGTGTGTGTGTGTGTGTGTGTGTGTGTGCCGTTGTGTGTGTGTGTGTGGTTTTTTTTTCCGGTGGATTCTTAGTGCGCGCGCGCGCGCGTGTGTGTGTGTGCCGTTGTGTGTGTGTGTGTGTGTGTGTGTGTGTGTGTGTGTGTGTGTGTGTGTGTGTTGTTGTTGTTGTTGTTCATCGATTTTACGTCTTTTCATTATGAGATATATTAGGCGACGGAAAAAGAAAGACAGATAAAAAAAAAATAAAAAGAGGGCGATGATGGGTTGGAAGTAATGTAATAAATGGAAAAGGTGACATGAGTGTATGCTGTGTGTGTGTGTGTTTGTGTGTGCGCGCGCGCGCGCGTGTGTGTGGCTGCGGTTGTGTGTGTGTGTGTGTGTGTGTGTGTGTGTGTGTGTGTGTGTGTGTGTGCGTGCGTACTTGGGCCGCCGCGCATGTAAAATCTTTATGCATGTAACAGGGAAACGTGTGTGTGTGTGTGTGTGTGTGTGTGTGTGTGTGTGTGTGTGTGTGTGTGTGTGTGTGTGTGAGAGAGAGAGAGCGCGCGTGCGTGCGTGCGTACTTGCACCGCGCACTGATGTGAGCACTTATGCATTTAAAGCCTGAACCGGACTATAAATGGCGGGCGATTTGAATCAAGCCAGTTTCTCACCAGAGTCTGACACTGTGACGTCGGTGAAGGTTTATTCAAAATAAAAGCCTAATAAAGCTACGGTTTGGCTTCATTTATGGCAGAGAGCGAGATTTGCCTAGCAGCTTCCAATCTAGACCTGAATTGACTTTGGAAAGTACAAAATGTGTCAGCTACACGTAATACAAAATTTGAATGCAGAGAAAAGGGGCGCAACCGAAACCTTGCTCTCGGGAGTTAAGACTTTAACAGGGAAACATACTACGACCACGACTGGCCCAGCGCTCGTTATTTATTTATTTATTTATTTTTTTTATTCAGTCATTCTTTGAAATTTTTTTTCCGCCGATAAATCAAACTCGTTTAGTTTACTGCACCGAAACAGCGTCATTGGCAACGCTTCCACCGGCGGCCGCGGCCAAAGAACGGCCAATTCGTGCTTGTCTTCAGCGGCCGCTGGCAGATGCAATATGTCTGACTTGGTGCTGGCAGTAACTGATCGAGCGATGATAGCTCACATCTAGTTTGTCTGCTTGCCACTGCCCCCCCGGCCAAGCGAAAAGGTCGTGCTCTCTCTCGAGATCCAACTGCACAGTTCCCGAAGTAGAAAACTACTTGCTGCACGTGCGGTTGCGCGGCGAGATTAATCGTTCGACAACCCCCCCCCCCCCGGTTTACGTTTTTCCCCCAACACGTTCGTTCTCTGCCGCCATTTAAACTTGTTTACTCTGCACCACAAACAGTGTCAAGAAAGTGTTTCGTCAGTGAGGCCGCGGTGATCAAATCAATGGGCAAACAAATTATCAGGGAACTTGACAGATGTAAATAAGAATAAACGAATATGAAACCGAATGATTAAATAAATAGAAAGAAAAAGAAAGAAGAAAAGAAAAAAAAGAGGTCGTGTCCTATCATATGCATAAAAACTCTAAGCGCACAATTTATCTATTATTTTTTATTTTTATTTTATTTTATTTATTCTTTATTATTATTTTGTTATTAAATTAAATTAAATTAATTATTTTATTTTATTTATTCTTTTTTTTTCGCAAGGCCTGACTAAGCGCGTTGGGTTGCGCTGCTGGTCAGGCATCTGCTTAGCAGATGTGGTGTAGCGTATATGGAACGCAGTGAACCCTCCTTGAGCTACTGATACTGATACTGATATCACACGCAACAAATGGATACCTCATTCCAGACACATGACAAAACAAATGTGACGAATTCGCACTCCCTCGTGAGGGTTTGGTCCCTATTTGGGAGCCTCTCTCTCTCTGTCTCTGTCTCTCTCTCTCTCTCTCCCCTCTTTGTGTGTGTGTGAGAGTGCTTCTTTCTTCCTCACGTCTTCACTTTTTCCTTATTTTTTCTTCGATTTCTTTTTTCTTTTTTTTTTCTTTTTCTTTTCTGTTCCTTCTTCTGCAAACAATAAACACACATAATATGACACGCATATTCAAACACCTGACAAAATCAATGAAGTTATCAGCTGTGAAAAATCAAACAAATATCATATGACGTGCATATTCAAACACGCGATGCTTGCCAAACTCAATGGATTTCTTTGCAAAGTAGGGGGGAGGGGGGGGTTGGGGGGGGGGGGGAGAGGGGAAAACAAAAAGAGAATCCGAGAAATATTGTATGACGTGCATATTCAAACTCACAATCAGCAATTTCTTGCCGGCAGTTAGAACGGTGGGGAAAAAAAAAATCTTGACAGGTCTTATATGCTCCAGTAGACAAAAGTTGTGGTTTGAAGGCGCATTCACAGATAGTGATGTATCTCAAAATTGATCAGCGTATTCCTATTAAGCCAGTGGGATAATATGGGCGATGAAAATGACATACGTGAGTGTGCCTTTCCAGGAAAGAATGTAGGAATATGTGTGTGTGTGTTGTGTTGTGTTGTGTGTGTGTGTGTGTGTGTGTGTGTGTGTGTGGCTACGGTTGTGTGTGTGTGTGTGTGTGTGTGTATGTGTATGTTGTGTGTGGTGTGTGTGTGTGTGTGTTGTATATATATATGTGTGTGTGTATGTGTGTATGTGTGTGTGTGTGTATGTGTGTTTGTGTGTATGTGTGTGTGTGTGTATGTGTGTGTGTATGTTTGTGTGTATGTGTGTGTGTGTGTGTGTGTGTGTGTGTGTGTGTGTGTGTGTGTGTACCCGCGAGCGCCTGCTTGTGTGTGTGTGTGTCTGTCTATGTGTGTATGTGTCAACTATTTTAAGATAATTTGTGTTGTAACTACCGCAACGTCCACCCCCCACCCCCCTTTTTTTCCTCTCTCTCTCTCTCTCTCTCCCTGTCGTTCTGTCACACACACACATACACACACACACACACACAGAGGCACGCACACACACACACACACACACACACACACACACACACACACACATGTACAGCCCCAGGGAAAAAAAACAACAAAAAACAAAAAACAAAACAGCATTTACGAGAATACTTACACGGATGGCTTTCTCATCAGATGATACACCGACCTCCTCCCCCTCTCCCTCCCCCTCCCTACTCACCCTGCATCGCCCGACTTTTTCTCCCCTTGCGCCAAGAAGTTGTGTCAAATAACTATCACATTGTTTCTCCTGCCTCATGGTATCTATTACCATATCCCTATAAGTGTGTGTGTGTGTACGCGTATATGCATGCATTCCAGTTTGCACGTGCGCGTGCATTGTTGTTGTTGTTGTTGTTAGTTAGTTAGTTTGTTTTTAATGCAAGACTACTTTGGACGGGGAAGAAGAACGTTCGACGCTTCTGTTTTCGCTTATATTCCATACCCACGCTATGGCTTCTTCCACACACACACACACACACACACACACACACACACACACACACGCACACAACAACCAAAAACACATGCACCCACCCACACCCACAGAGTATTTTTTGAGAGAGAGAGAGAGAGACAGACACAGACAGAAAAGAAACAGACAAAAACGAGAGAGACAAAGAGAAACCGATGTAAAGAGAGAGTGGAGTGACAGAGAGAGAGAGAGAGAGAGCAGAGACTGAATGACAGAGAGAGAAGGAGATGGAGACAGAGACTGACCAAACTGAACGAGAAAAGAGAGAAGCAAAGAGAGAGAGAGAGGCAGACAGAGACAGAAAGACAGACAGAGAGAGAGACAGACAGACAGACAGACAAACAGACAGAGACAGAAAGATACAGACAGACAGAGAAGAAGAAAAAAAAAAAAAAAAGAAAAAGAAGGGGGTCCAAAACGGAATCTCACTGACGAGCGTCATGGAATTGCCATCAGCATGACTGCCGGGCTGTAAGACACGCTACATTTCCTCCTCCCCACTCCACCCCCCAACTCCCCCCCCACCCAGGCCTGTCGTCTCCTCCACTTCCCCCCATCCCCCCACCCCCCCTCCTCATCCGAACCTCATCAAGACGAATTGATGAGATACACACACACACACACACACACACCTCGGAACAGGACTCTACGCTTCAGACCTAAGGGGGGAGCAGTACAGGGATTCACACTGCATGTGCACAGTCACGCTCCTCCCACCCCCCAACCCCTCCTAGGAACCTCTCCCAAAATGGTTAAGACTTCTCTCGAACTTGGGGATAAATAAAACCTTCAGAACACCACGTTCCTGGGTTCTTGTTGCTCATAGTCCCGCCGACCACACAGGGCCATGTCAGGACTGCAGAACACGCATGACCTGCGGTTCACAATGTGTAAGTAATAATAATAATAATGGTATTTATATAGCGCTGAATCTTGTGCAGAGACAAATCAAAGCGCTTTCGCACCAGTCATTCACACGCATGCATCACTCTATAACTGTAGAAACTAAAGACTAGGAAGAGGCAGGCAAGGGAGGCTATTTTGGGAAAGAGCTGAGTGTGGAGACTTGACGAAGCGAAAGAGGAAGTTCATTCCAATCGCAAGGTCCAGAGACAAGAGAAAGAACGGCGGCCAACAGTCGAGTGTTTGAATCTGGGTATGCGTAAACAGAGTGGATCCGAAGCCGATCGTAGTGAGCGAGATGGGGTGTAGAGGTGAAGGCAGCCACAGAGATAGGAAGGGGCAGTGAAAGTGAAAAACAACACCAACAACAACAATAATGATGATGATAATGGTAATAATAACGATAATAATATTAATAATAATGTGCATTTATGCAGCACTTACCCTGCGGGTCTTACTTAGCGCATTTAACAATGCACCCAGTATGAATAAGACACGCAACTCTTCAATGTGAACGTGGCCATAAATCGAAAATACAAATATACCCCTCAGCCATCCATCACCACCACCCCCTTCCCCCCTCCCCTCCGGCTTTCATCCCTTCCCGCAAAAGAAACAAGAGAGGCAAGGCTTTCAGGATTCACTTGTGATAAATTAAGTCCCCTAGCATTAACTACAGAGTAATTTCCCTTTTTTTACTATCTGCACCAAAACGTTTGCAAAATAAATAAAAATTCCATGCTTAGCAAAAGAAGTTCCTGTTTGAACAAAAAATGATAATAATGACCCCTCTTGTTGTTGGGTCAGAATAAGAGGTCAAAGTGCCAAGTTTAGAGAATACAAAAAATATAAATATAACAGTAAATGCAGTTTGCATATAATTAGACTTCTTTTTTAGAAACTTTTTTGTCCCCATCCCAGAGGTGCAATATTGTTTTAAACAAGATGACTGGAAAGAACTGAATTTTTCCTATTTTTATGCCAAATTTGGTGTCAATTGAGAAAGTATTTGCAGAGAAAATGTCAATGTTAAAGTTTACCACGGACACACACACACACACACACACAGCCAACCGAACACCGGGTTAAAACATAGACTCACTTTGTTTACACAAGTGAGTCAAAAAAGACTGAATATATATATATATATATATATATAGATATATATTCTCTTTTTTCTCATTCTCACCCTCCTCTGGAAGTAATATGTATGTCTCCATGCTTTGGGAAGGGCGGTATGAAGAGATAATGATAAATCACATTCTGCACACCGTAACTCTCTGCTGATGTGTCGTTTTATTTTTATTATTTTTTTTATTTTTTATTATTTTTTTTTTTGCGCGATCCTTTCTTTATTGTCCCTTTTTCTTCGTTTTTTGTTTCTTTTTAAAAGCTCTGTTTGTTATTCTATTTTTATTCTTTCTTGAAATATATTTATCTGATTATTGATGTTCGCTTACTGAACCAGAATTTAATTCGTTTCATGAGGATATGATACAATAAAATCAGAGAGAGAGAGAGAGAGAGAGAGAGAGAGAGAATATGACTCGAGATAGTTAATTCATACACAGGCATACAGACAGAGAAACGCTGGGAAAATCAACATGACAGAATAAAAAAAAAGAAAGGAAAGAAAGAAAAAAGAAATAAAAAAAAAAGAAAAAAAAGAGAGAGAGAGAGAAAAAAAAAGAAGAAAAAAAAGAAGCAGAAACAAAGAGTGCTAGAAAAGACTAAGGAAATTTACACACACACATTTCCCCATAAAGTAGAAGGATACTATTTAAGAGCCTTCGGCACTAGGGGGGAGGGGGTGGGGGGTGGGGGGGTGGCGTTGGAGGGATAGGTGAAGGGAGGAAGCGCGAAGGGGGTAGAGTGGAGGTAGGGAAAGGGTTGGGGGCGGGGGGGGGGGGTTTGCGGAGCGGAGGGAGGAGGTGGGGGAATAAAGAAGATGACATCGCTCACTCCCGGGCTCACAGAGAGTCAGTTTTTTTTTTTTCTCACACGGCTTTCAAACCTGGCAAAACCATTAACAAACACTAAACATACAGCAGAGGAGAGAAACGATGTCTTCTTGCACAAAACCTTGGCAGTTCGGCCGCGCTAAGTAAGGTGATTATTACTCACAATGTGTACGGAAGAGGGAGGGAGGGAGGGAGGGGGGTGTGTGGGAGGGAAGCAGAGGGGTGAGGGAGGGTGGGTCAGGGTGGATACGGGCGTGTGGGTGTGGGTGTGGGTGGAGACTCAGTGGAGGAAGAGAGGTGGAAGACCGGCGAAAGAGGGAAACAGTTGTGTGCACATGTGAGATATAACAGTGCACGTGCTCGCATGCGCGTGCGTGTGGCCGGAATTAGGAGCAGTCATCCATATGCGTGTATATGTCATGTATATATATGTGTGTATATGTGTATATGTATATATATATATATATATATATATATATATATATCAGTGTGTGTGTGTGTGTGTGTGTGTGTGTGTGTGTGTGTGTGTGTGTGTGTGTGTGTGTGTGTGTGTGTGCGCGCGCGCGTACGATTGTACAAGAAAATCCGTGCGCGCGCAAGCAGATAAACGTGCGTGCTTTTGTCCGTGTGCGCGCGAGCGCGCGCCTGCAGAGCCGGTGCTTCTGTGCGCCAACCATACCATAATACCCACATGGCGATCTGCGATCCCACGCAGTCCACCACCCCCCACACTCCGAGCCCCCTCCCAGCCCCACCCCCCACTACACTCACAGGATGATGAGATCTGGAAATCACACTAAAGTAGGTGGAGGTGGGGGGTGAGGGGGGAGGGGGGGTTGAGGAGGGTGGGGTGGGTGGGGGGAGGGGTAGGGGAGGGGTGAAGAGAGGGGGATTGGAGGTTGATGCTTTCCCCAGTTTCCCTCCCCACCCCCTCCCCTCCACTCCCCTCCCCCCTTCCCTTGAGCCCGTCCCTCCTTTACCAACCGACCCCACTCCCCGACACCCCCCCCCCCTTCTCCCACCTTTCACATCTGCAAGTTCGAGGAGAACGCCGCACGTGTACGATCTTTTAATGTTTCCTCCCTTATATATATATAAGAAAAAACAACAAAGAACAACAACTGAAGAGCTGTTGTTACCATGACGACGGAAAGGGCAAAGAAATCATCGAAGGGGGGGAAGACAGAAGACAAAGGGAGAGAAGAATAACAAAAAACAGATGAGATGGTGCCCCCCCACCCCCCTCATCCTACCACAACCACCCCCCACCAAAAAAAAAAAAAAAAAAAAAAAAAAAAAAATCGCAAAAGAGAAAGAAAAAAGGGACGAACATAAAGAAAGACAGAAACAAAGCAAAGAATTAGAGGACAGAAGGGAAAAAAAAACTGAATGAAGAAGAAAGGAAGGAAAGAAAGTCAAAAACAAACAAAACAAATCAAATGCACGAAATCAAGAAAGCAAGGCAAAGAAACGAAGGTAGCGAAATCATCAAAGAACAGGAGGATGATGACTAAAACAAAAAGGAAGGAAGGAAAGAAGGAAGAAGGGAGAAAAGAAATTCAAAGAAAGGAAGAAAAGGAGACGAAAAGAAAGAAGAGAAGAAGGAAGGAAGGAAGGGATGAAGAGAAATGAGGACCCAGAAAATATTGACAGAGCAGGCACAACCATCTCCCTCGTCTCAGATCATCATCTGCACACTTCTCCTTCAACTGCAGATTCCAGTCCGACAGATGACAGCAGAACACACACACACACACACACACACACACTACATACACACACACACACACTACACACACACACGCACGCACCCACACATACACACAGACAAGAACAAAGAGACACAAACACACACGCACATGCGTGCGCTCAAACACATAAACATACACGCAGCCTCACACCCACACGACCCACATACACACACACGCGCGCACAAAACCATAAATATACACACAGACGTAGAGAAACACACACACATACGCGCGCGCACGCGCGCGCGCGCGCACGCACGCGCACGCACGCACACACACACACTAAAAAACACGCACGTGTCCCAAAACATACACATACACACAGACGAAGAGAAACACAGACAAAGACACAGACACAGACACACACACACACACACAGAGAAATACTCACACAGACACACACAAACACACAAACACACACACACACACGCACACAGACACAGACGCACACACACACACACACACTACACAAACACGCACGTGCCCCAAAACATACATGTACACACAGACGAAGAGAAAAACACACACAGACACACAGACAAAGACACAGACACACACAGAGTCACAGACAAACAGACACAGACACACACAAACACACACAAACACACACACACACACCCTCTGTAACAGATGGGCAGCCCAGTACCGTAACACCAGAGAAGGCAGTTCTACACTGGAAATCCCCTCTGTTCAGCCTCCAGACACACCCCACACACCAGAGAAGGCAGTTCTACACTGGAAATCCCCTCTGTTCAGCCTCCAGACACCCCCCACACACCAGAGAAGGCAGTTCTACACTGGAAATCCCCTCTGTTCAGCCTCCAGACACCCCCCACACACCAGAGAAGGCAGTTCTACACTGGAAATCCCCTCTGTTCAGCCTCCAGACACCCCCCACACACCAGAGAAGGCAGTTCTACACTGGAAATCCCCTCTGTTCAGCCTCCAGACACCCCCCACACACCAGAGAAGGCAGTTCTACACTGGAAATCCCCTCTGTTCAGCCTCCAGACACCCCCCACACACCAGAGAAGGCAGTTCTACACTGGAAATCCCCTCTGTTCAGCCTCCAGACACCCCCCACACACCAGAGAAGGCAGTTCTACACTGGAACCCCCCCCCGTTCAGCCTCCAGACACACCCCACACACCAGAGAAGGCAGTTCTACACTGGAACCCCCCCACCCCCCGCCCCCCTCTGTTCAGCCTCCAGACACACCCCACACACCAGAGAAGGCAGTTCTACACTGGAAAACCCCCCTCTGTTCAGCCTCCAGACACACCCCACACACCAGAGAAGGCAGTTCTACACTGGAAAACCCCCCTCTGTTCAGCCTCCAGACACACCCCACACACCAGAGAAGGCAGTTCTACACTGGAAAACCCCCCTCTGTTCAGTCTTCAGACACACCCCAAACACCATATTGCTGGCTTCTGAAAGAAGAAAGGAACAAAGAAAAGTTATAGTCATACATCAACAACACACAGCGCAACACACTGCAATGAAATACAGCTTTGTATAGAGCAACAAACGAAAGGTTTAGTCATACAACAACAACACACAACACAACACACTGCAATGAAATACAGCTTTGTATAGAGCAACAAACAAAAGGTATAGTTATACAACAACACACAACCTAACACACTGCATTGAAATACAGCTTTGTATAGAGCAACAAACGAAAGGTATAGTCATACAACAACAACACACTGCGATGAAATACAGCTTTGTATAGAGCAACAAACGAAAGGTATAGTCATACAACAACAACACACAGCGCAACACACTGCAATGAAATACAGCTTTGTATAGAGCAACAAACAAAAGGTATAGTCATACAACATGAACACACAACACAACACACTGCAATGAAATACAGCTTTGTATAGAGCAACAAACGAAAGGTATAGTCATACAACAACAACAACACACAACACAACACACTGCAATGAAATACAGCTTTGTATAGAGCAACAAACGAAAGGTATAGTCATACAACAACAACAACACACAACACAACACACTGCAATGAAATACAGCTTTGTATAGAGCAAGAAACAAAAGGTATAGTCATACAACATCAACACACAACGAAACACACTGCAATGAAATACAGCTTTGTATAGAGCAACAAACAAAAAGTATAGTCATACAACAACACACAACCTAACACACTGCATTGAAATACAACTTTGTATAGAGCAACAAACGAAAGGTTTAGTCATACAACAACAACACACAGCACAACACACAACAATGAAATACAGCTTTGTATAGAGCAACAAACAAAAGGTGTAGTCATACAACAACAACACACAACACAACACACAACAATAAAATACAGCTTTGTATAGATCAGCACATTACAGCACAGCACAACAGCGTAAATAATACTGTAGTGCAGACCAGTCAAATATAGCTCAATACAGAGAGAGAGAGAGAGGGAGATAGATAGATAGAGAGAGAGTCATGTGTGTGTGTGTGTGCACGCACAAGCGTATGTGTGTGCATGTGCGCACGTCCATATCTGCGTGCACGTGTTAGTGTGTATTTCAAGAGAGATTGAAGTCTCACCCCCCCCCCCCCACCCCCCCCGCCCCGCCCCACACCACCCCCCTTTTTTTTTTCCTTCCTGTTTAATTTGTCAGGGGAATGAAGATAT
>NC_134897.1:9514924-9517424 GCF_041734735.1 Babylonia areolata | reverse complement strand
AATATCAAAGCGTCTCTATGGTGGTTGACAGAACCTTCCTCATCCTCTATCCCCCATTCTAATGTGTAATGCGGTGTGTGTTGTGTGTGTTTGTTTCTTTGATTTTGTTCACTTTTTTTTTCCTATGCATTTTACTAACACTATGCTAGTGCCTATATGCCATGTGTGTGTGTGTGTGTGTGTGTGTGTGTGTGTGTGTGTTTGTGTGTGTGTGTGTGTGTGTGTGTGTGTGTGTGTTTGTGTGTGTGTGTGTGTGTGTGTGTGTGTGTGTGTGTGTGCGTGCGTGTGTGGTTGTTGTTTATTTTTGATTTATGCATTTTTTTTCCCTCTGTTGTGTATCTCTACTAACACAATGCTTCCATTTTTATTGAATATTGTGTAGTGTAGACCCTATTCAGGGCGGGGACTGGATGTAAAAAAGCACACCAGTGCTTATCTATTATCCTCGAAATAAAGGATTTGTCTTGTCTTGTCTTGTCTTGTCTTGTCTCTCTCTCTCTCTTCTGCATCTCGTTTGTTTTTATTTCCCCCATTTCATTCTTTACTTTTTCTGATGTTGTTTTCACTACCGTTTCTTCTCTCTTATGCCGGTGCCTAGTACCTCACACTTACCTAATCTCTGTAGTTCTCTCTCTCTCTCTCCCTGTCTCTCTTTCACTCTCTCTCGCTCTCCCGGCCCACTCAGTCTCTCCGTCTCGTTCGCTCTCGCGTGCAGTTTGACTGACTCTGTCTGTCATGTCTGTCTCCTTCTCTGCCTCGTTTGCTTTCACATGCAGTTTAGTTTGAGCTGCTACAGTATCTGTCTGTCTGTCTGTCTCTCCCTTCCCCTCCCCCCACACAGACATGCAGTTTGAGCTTAGTTACAGTTTCATTCTGTCTGTCTGTCCGTCTGTCTGTGTGTCATGTCTGTCTACCTCTCTGCCTCGTTTGTTTTCACATGCAGTTTAGTTTGAACTGCTACAGTATCTGTCTGTCTGTCTGTCTCTCCCCCCCCCCCCCCACACACACATGCAGTTTGAGCTTAGTTACAGTTTCATTCTGTCTGTCCGTCTGTCTGTCTGTCATGTCTGTCTCCTTCTCTGCCTCGTTCGCTTTCACATGCAGTTTAGTTTGAGCTGCTACAGTATCTGTCTGTCTGTCTGCCCCCCCCCCCCCCGCACACACACACTACACACTGTCTCGTTCGCTCTCGCAGGCAGTTTGAGCTTAGCTACAGTTTCACTCTGTCTGTCTCCCACCTACCCCCCCTCCACCACACACTCTGTCTGTCTCCCACCTACCCCCCCCTCCACCACACTCTCTTTCTGTCTCCCACCTACCCCCCCTCCAACACACACTCTGTCTGTCTCCCACCTACCCCCCCTCCAACACACACTCTGTCTGTCTCCCACCTACCCCCCCTCCAACACACACTCTGTCTCCCACCTACCCCCCCTCCACCCCACACTCTGTCTCCCACCTACCCCCCCTCCACCACCCACTCTGTCTGTCTCCCACCTACCCACCCTCCACCACCCACTCTGTCTGTCTCCCACCTACCCCCCATCCACCACACACTCTGTCTGTCTCGTTCGCATTCACATGCAGTTTTGTTTGAACTGCTACAGTATCTCTGTCTGTCTGTCTGTCTCCCTCACCCCCCCCACCCCCCCAAACACACATACACACTCTCGTTCGCTCTTGCAGGCAGTTTGAGCTTAGCTACAGTTTCACTCTGTCTGTCTGTCCGTCTGTCTGTCATGTCTGTCTACCTCCCCCTCACCCCCCCCCCCCCCCCACACACACACTCTCGTTCGCTCTTGCAGGCAGTTTGAGCTTAGCTACAGTTTCACTGAGCAAACACAAGCTGTCAATTCCCTGTCCTCTGCGTCAACATCAGTTCGTTCCCACCCTCACTTTCAACCCCCCCACCCCCACCCCACACCTAACCCCCACCCCTCTTCCTCCTGTTCTTTTTGCTCCCCCCCCACCCCCACCACATCCCTCTCTCTACCTTCTCACCTTTCTCCTGTTTCCACCACCACCACCATCACCATCACCACCCTGCCCCCCTCATGCCATCCCCCCTCCCCACCCACCCACCTCCCTCCCCAGTTCTTCTCTCTGCCAGTGGCGCGAGGCTCGGGTTACAATAATATGTTTACAGGGTAAGGTTTCAAAGTTGGGAGGCAAAAGCCCGACCCTGGCTTCGATCGTTAGTCTCTTCTCAAGTTCTCTCCCCCTTGCCCCCCCCCCCCACCCACACCCCCCGACCCCTCCCCCCCCCATCCACCAATCCTACACCCCCCCCCCACCCCCAAGGCCAAAAAGGGATGCTGAGAAAACAAGGTGCAAAGTCAACATCCCTCCTTCTTCCCTTCTCTCTCTCTGTGTGTGTGTGTGTGTGTGTGTGTGTGTGTGTGTGTGTGTGTGTGTGTGTGTGTGTGTGTGTGTGTGAGAGAGAGAGAGAGAGAGAGAGAGAGAGAGTGTGTGTGTGTGTGTGTGTGTGTGTGTGTGTGTG
>NC_134897.1:9494924-9499924 GCF_041734735.1 Babylonia areolata | reverse complement strand
TCTATTGCGCCCGTCTTATTTTGACTTTAAATCCAGGAATATAATTATTTGCAGGCTTCTAGTAGAGTATTTTTTAAATATCATTCAGTCTTTCAAAATTCAAAAACATTCTATTAATCCACATGGAAATTAACGTGTGCAATCACAGGCTAGTTGTAGACACCAACATAAAAATGAACATATGTACCATACAACACACTAAAACAAGTCAGATATAAACTCTCAGTAGCTGACTAAAACAACCCCACACCCGCACACCCCCACACATGCGCACACATTAAGACAATGAAGTATTGCACAACAATGTATACCGATAGAAAACATCCAGCAAATAAAAAATAAAGATATGGTAGTGTATAACAATGTAAAAAAAAAAAATTCAAACAAATAGAGCGTATATAAATGTAAAATGTACACACACACACACACACACACACGCACACGTTAAGACAATAACGTATTAAGTCTTTCCAGAACATTCTCACTGACGGGTTTCTCGTTCGCGAACCTCTTTGTGTGAGCACATTGCACTGTATCAAAACGTACGCACATTTTGATATATGTGACCAGGTCTACTAAATTATATCATCTTATCTACACATCACCAGTTTCAAATAATACACCCAACCATACTCAACTTTGAGGCTCGTTTTTGCAGCACGTATTTCCAATGTAGGTCGGTCCACAACAAAAATGTCCGGCTTGCAACACACGAACATGAACAAGAACACGCATTGAGCCAGCAGGCACCTGTAATAAATCCAAAAGTTACACAGCGTGGCTTGATGACTGGTGAGAAAAGAACGAATTTTTGTCAGTTCCCTTCAAAGTCCACTCGTAAATAACAACTGTGACTGTTAGGAATTTTTTTCAAACCACTTAAGTGAAGACGACGAAGAAGAATCAGCTGGAAATTCCAAAACACACACACACATACTGCTTTTTTTTTTTTTTTTTTTTTTTTTTTTTTTTAATGGCCTGTGTCGCTATTTCCGCGCATGCTCATGCACCAACCTATCGTCTGCTTCCATAATTTGGTGGGAAAATGCATGCTTCACGTCTGCTTGATGAAAGAATGTCGTCAGTGCATACTGTGATTAGGAGCTCAGTTAAATGTTTTATGATTTTCGTTTAGTTTTCGGTGTGAATTGTATTTGAGAAAAAAACAACAACAACGACCAAACAAAAACACGTAGAGGTTCAGGCACAAATGACATGTTTTGTCATCATTATAGTTGTGAGAGTAACCAAGGTGTCAGTGAAACAATATTAAAAAAAAAAAAAATCTCCTCTAACTCTAAAAGGTACGTGAGTGAGCTTTCTGCAGGTTTATTTGTTTTCGATACATAGAGTGATATGGACTTTCGTGTGTTTAAAGTACTTTTCCTTCTCTTTCCCTCACTCTGTCTTTCCCACTGTCACACACACACACACACACACACACACACACACACACACACACACACACACACAGTGATGTTTTTGTGTCATAATAATAATTACCAACATATGGAATGAACTGTAGCCACACCTAAAACAAACACAAACTGTTAAAAAAAAAAGAAGAAAAAAAAAAAACACCACCAAGAACCAACTCGACGATTCCTGAAAATTCTTTACTATTTTTTTTCTCTTGAAGCTTTGACGAGTAAAAACTTTGGCAATTTGGGTTTGGAACATTAACCGAGCGATACCCAGGTTATTCTATGAGAAAAAACAAAAACAACCTGTTAAGGTTTTCAGCTGGTTTTGTCTCAACACTAGTACTACTAGTATTAGCACTACCAGTGCTGCTGCTACTACTACTACTACCACCACCAGATTCACACACGCGCACACACACACACACACACACACACACACACACACACACAGAGGCGCATACGTACATATGCAAAAGAGAGGGTGATGGCAGATATGTCAAGTCAAATACGCTGAAATGAAACATGTGTTCGGGTTGTACAACAAACTTACTTTGTTTTTAACGCATCAACACGGGTGTCTTACCCCCCTCACCGCCCCCGCCACCCCCCCCCCCCCCCCCCCCCCCCCCAGCCCTCCCACGCCCCTCACCCTCCAACACACACATCCAGGTCTGACGAAACTTGATACTGTTGACGAAACTCCCTCCCTTTCCTTTCTTCCTCCCACCCTTTTAAAAAAAATATGTGGCTGGAGAAATTAAAGCCTTAGTGATTGATCACCTCAATTGTTGCATTCATTCCCCCCCTCCCCCTCCCCCCCCCCCCCACTCCACCGAAAAAAGCTTTGTTCATTTTTGTCGATGGATTCTATGATTCATGTTGGCACGTGATCTCTTCAGTCTCCCCGTTTCTGTGCGGAAATGTTATTTATCGTGTGTGTGTGTGTGTGTGTGTGTAAGAGTGAATGTGCGTGCATGCGCGCAAGCTTGTACCAGCAGTGTATTGATAGGTTTACTATCCTTTCTAGCCATTATCTTGTAGTCCCTTGTTGGCCGTTGTTCTCTGTTCTCATTGTCGATATACTGCCGACTTCTTGCTTGAAGACTCTGCCGCATCGGGATGGGATGAGAGGGGCAAATGAAATTGATAATAATAATAATAATAGAAATAATGGATCCCCCGAAAGCGGAGTATGGCTGCCTACAGGGTGGGGTAAAAACGGTCATACACGTAAAAGCCCACTCGTGTACATACGAGTGAACGTGGGAGTTGCAGCCCACGAACGCAGAAGAAGAAGAAGAAGAAGAAATAATGGATAATATCCACGAGTTTTCTTCTCCAGACGGAATGAGCAGTGTCCACAACAGGGCGTGGACATGCACTCTGCCAGTCACACCGAGGAGTGGAGGGGAAATATTGTGGATATAGCATAATGATGGTAGTAATAGTGATGATGATGATGATGATTAAAAAGATGATATGAAAAACAGTAAATAATCAGGGTGTCGGGGTGGCGGTATGTTGCTTATTCCCCACCCGCCACCCCACCTCCCTGCCGCAAGGGGGTAAAGGTACACGCCCAGCCCTGCCTATTACGTACTCGGGCTCACCACAGCTTGGGAAGACGACTTCGTTTCTTTGATGCTTGTTTTTAGCTATGTCTTGTTGGTCCTTATTGTTTGTCATTCTCTCATCCTTTAAAGTTTCAACGTGGTTTTGCAGCACAGGAACGGAACGGAGGGAGACTGCCGGACATTGTAAAGACATGGTCCACCCGTTTGTGAAAAGATCGTAAAACAGTGAGCACCCACATGTGAACTTCAGGAAAGTACCCGACACCTCACCCCCACACCTACACCCGTGCAGCGTGAGCGGGCAAACACCAGACATCTTCAGAAGGGGCTGCTTAGTTTCCCTGTGAGTATTATTGTACAAGTCCGATACTGGAGCCAAGTTTCCTTCTAAGAAGTTCTAAGGATATACCCGTCTCCTGCAAGAGCCATGTTCTCTTCTAAAGATATACCCGTCTCCTGAAAGAGCCAAGTTCTCCTCTTTGAAGTTATAAGGATATACCCGTCTCCCGCAAGAGTCATGTTCTCTTCTAAAGATATACCCGTCTTCCTGCAAGAGCCATGTCCTCTTCTAAAGATATACCCATCTTCCTGCAAGAGCCATGTTCTTTTCTAAAGGTATACAGGCGCGGCGAGACAGTTTCCCAAGAGCCAAGTTCCCCTCTAGGGATATACCAGTCTCATACAGGAGCAAGGTTCCCTTCTAAGGACAAACCCGTCAAATGCAAGAGCCAAGTTCCCCTCCAAGGACAAACCCGTTTACCAGGAGCTAAGCTTCCTTCGGATTATCCCACCCACCTTTTGAAGAAGGGGTCTGGTTGTCCTCTGCAGATGCCAAGTTCACCCCTTTCCTTCCTTCCTCTCCAAAAAGCCAACCCTGCCCCCTCCCCTCACTCCCGCTCCCCCCGTCCCTCGCCCCCACCTTCTCCAACCTCCACTCCCTTGCAGTAAAGGAATCCGGTACTTTTACGAAAAAATGTTCAGTGCCTATCCGAAGGAAGAATCGAGTATCTCCCCCACCTAAAAACGACTCCGGGTCATATTCTGGAGGGGGAGTAATTCCCAGGCCTCATTTCATCATTCTGCTCTCCAGTGGTCTTCGGAATTTTCCTGATACTTGCATGGTGAGTTCCTCTGTGTGTGTGTGTGTGTGTGTGTGTGTGTGTGTGTGTGTGTGTGTGTGTGTGTGTGTGTGTGTGTGTGTGTGTGTGCGTGCGTGTGTGTGTGTGTGTGTGTGTGCGTGTGTGTGTGCGTGTGTGTGTGAGGGTTGTGGGGGGTTGCTTGGCTGCTGTTTTGGGAAGAACTCTGCAGACATTTTCAGCCTTATCCGAATGCGGTGTTTGGCTTGCTATTTCCGCATTGATTATTCCATGCCATTGTCTGTCTCTCATTCTGTCTGCCTGTCTGTCTCGCTCTCTGCCTGTTTGTCTCTGTGTTTATCTGTTTGTCTGTCTCTTACCCATTTCTCTCTCTCTCTCTCTCTCTCTCTCTCTCTCTCTCTCTCTCTCTCTCTCTCTCTCTCTCTCCTTCTTCTTCTCCTTCTCTCCATAATTTTTCCCCTTCTGTCACTCTCACTGCCTTTCCCCCCACTCTCTTGGCATATTTGCTTCAGATTATCTGAAAGCTTTCATTGTTCTTCAGAATAACATGAAGATGACGATAATGATGATGATGATGATATGATGACATGGATATTTGAATGGCGCTTTTCCTCGGTCAGAGGCAAGCTGCAGGCACTTTACAAGCATGGGGTCATTTGCATAACAGGCTACGTACCTGGGTAAAGCCGACTGACAGCTGCAACTGGGCGCTCATCATTCGTTTCCTGTGTGGTTCAATCAGCTTTTCAGTCTCGCACACACACACACACACACACACACACACACACACACACGCACACACATACACACACATACACACACACACTCTAATAGACATGTAATATTTTACGTGTATGATCGTTTTGTTTATTTACCCTGCCATGCGCCACCTTGGGGTGTGTGTG
>NC_134897.1:9474924-9482424 GCF_041734735.1 Babylonia areolata | reverse complement strand
GAGAAGAGGAGGAGCAGAAAAAAGAAGAGAGAGAAAGAGAGAGAGAGAGAGAGAGAGAGAGAGAGGGAAGGTATGGGGCGTGGGGACAAGAGACAGGGAGAGAGAGGGGGGGGTAACAGAAAGAGAAAGGAAAGAGAGAGAGAAAAAGAGAGAGAGAAGAGAGAGAGAGAGAGGGAAGGTATGGGGCGTGGGGACAAGAGACAGGGAGAGAGGGGGGGTGGGGTAACAGAAAGAGAAAGGAAAGAGAGAGAGAGAAAAAGAGAGAGAGAAGAGAGAGAGAGGGAAGGTATGGGGCGTGGGGACAAGACACAGGGAGAGAGGGGGGGTGGGGTAACAGAAAGAGAAAGGAAAGAGAGAGAGAAAAAGAGAGAGAAGAGAGAGAGAGAGAGAGAGGGAAGGTATGGGGCGTGGGGACAAGAGACAGGGAGAGAGGGGGGGGGGGTAACAGAAAGAGAAAGGAAAGAGAGAGAGAGAGAGAAGCTGGTAGTGGTACAGAAAGAGAGAAAGGGGGAATCACAGAAAAAGAATAGAGAGAGAGAGAGAAGCTAGGGATGTAGGGGCATGGGGACAGAAAGAGAGAGAGAGAGGGGGGGGGGTATCAGAAAGAGAAGAGGAGAGAGAGAGAGACAGAGAGAGAGAACGAACGAACGAACGAATCTTTTTAATGAGGGAAGTGGAATAAGCATGCATATGCTTTTTTACATCCAGCCCTCAGGGCAAAAAGAAATGAAATCAAAATGTTCACAAGATAACAAAAGGTTATAGAAAAACATACATGAAATTCAAATACACTCAGTTGCACAGTAGCATTTACAAGTACATAATCATGATACCTGCATTAATGACAATAATGTGTATGAATATGGTAATGAGAGAGATAGAGTGAGTGAGTGAGAGAGAGAGAGAGGATGAATGAATGAAGGAAGGAAGGAATAAATGAATGATAAATGAATGAATGAATGAATGGATCTTATTTCCGATAGCATTAGAGTAAGCAAACAATTGCTTTCTCCAGCCCTCGAAAGGGAAAAATGTCTCAAGAAAAGGTATGAAGAAGACCCCCCAAAATGAGTATACGTAAACAAATTCATAGAAAAACGAGAAAAGAAACAAGAGAGAGAGAGAGAGAGAGAATGCTGGGGTTGTGGAGGCAGAGAAAAAGAGAGAAGAGGGAGGATAAAATGAGAGAGAGAGAGACAGGGGGTGAGGAGGGGGGGGGACGTCGATGGTCATTTATCTTCCTCAGTTGTTCAGAAAGGGAGATAACGGCGAGGTAAATGTGTGAACAAGAGAATGTGTGAGCGAGCGAGCGAGAGCGGGGAGAGAGAGGAGGGGGTGCGGAGGGAGAGAGAGTTAGTTTGCGTCAGTGTGCGTGTGTGTGTGTGTGTGTGTGTGTGTGTGTGTGAGAGAGAGAGAGAGAGAGCGAGAGAGAGGGGGGCTCGAGGAGAAAGAAAGTCGAACTAAACTCAGTTTGTCCCATACCTCTCGGTATGTATCAGTAGCAGTAGCTCAAGGAGGCGTCACTGCATTCGGTCAAATCCGTATACGCCACACCACATCTGCCAAGCAGATGCCTGACCAGCAGCGTAACAACAACGCGCTTAGTCAGGCCTCGAGAAAAATAAAATAAAATAAAATAAAACAAATAAATAAAGTAAAAAACAACAACAACAGAACAACAACAAACAAACCAAAAACAAACAAAAAAAGAGAAAGAAAAAAAAGAATAAATAAAATAAATGAATTAAAAAATAGATAAATACATAAAAATACTACTACTACTATTAATAATCATTGGATCGTCTCGAAGGAAGGAGGGCGGTATGGGATGGGTTGAGAGAGAGAGAGAGAGTGTGTGTGTGTTTATGATAATGTATATGTGTGTGTATAAATGTGTGTGCGTGTGTGTTTACATGTGCATATGATATGTATGTATGTATGTGCGTAAGAGAAAGAGAGAGAGAGAGAGAGAGAGATGGGGAGAGGAAGACTCCGACTCCGACATTTTATTCGTTTTTGAGCTCTTTGCTATAACAGCATAATGTGAACAGGACAGAAAAACTAACAAGCTGAGGGAGAGAGAGAGACGGGGGAGGAGGAAGAGAGACACTGAGAGAGAAGAGCTCTGATCGTTCCTGTCTCAACCCTCCCCCCCCCATACGCTCCCCCCCCCTCCCTCCACCTTCCAGAGATTCCTGAGGTATATCTATCAACAGGGCACTTTCAACAGGTTCCCCTGTCAGTGGGGAAGAGAGGGATTACATAACATATCAATCATCTGCAGGTCCACCCGAACTTGTTCGTTTATCTATCACTGCTTCTTTCCACACGCTGTCTTCACGTCTCCGCTGACACCTGCTGCAGACATATACACCTGGTTGAAACGTATTTAACATTTATAATTGGATTGAACTTTGCTTTCATATTCATGGTATACACATAGCTGTAACGGTTTTTTTTCACATACACAGTTGGATTGAAAAGTAATCATAAAAAAAAATATTTCGGCTTAGTGAAAACAAAGAATAAAATGAATCGAGCAATAGAAAGGTCTGGGCTTATACCTAATTAACTTGCATATTCATACATAATCCATACACATATTGACCCACATTTAATTACAGGGAAAGTCCATATTATGTAACTCCAGTAAAAGTATACATTTCTGAAATGGCATTCCCCATTTCATTATTCGTACTGTATTTAGTGGGATTGTAACTGAAGTGCTCAATTCACTGTTTGGTTATGTTGAAAACGAGTGCGCAAAGTACATCTTTTAACTCACTCAGTACGGCCAGTCCTCTCTTCTCCTCTACACAGACCCCTCGGATGTCCAGTGGGTGTCTGAATGACCCAACCTTTAGCTTCCGTCGTCAGAATTGTGGTATTCTTTGTCAACATTCACCTCTTCAGTATAAGAGCCTTCCGCTTGCAATATTTTGATGATGGTGATTGGGGTGAAACGCTGTTAACGTCGTCTCTTTCGCCGTTCGTATGGAGAGAGTTAAAGAACTACTTTGGCGCATTTCATTTCATTTTGTCAAGATCAGTGATCGCATTTTTTTAAAATTCTGTTTTAAATGAAAACATCTGTTTTCACGGTTTTAATTTTTTAATTATTTAATTATTGCACTAAATGCTGCACACAGTCCTGACTAAGCGCGTTGGGTTACGCTGCTGGTCAGGCATCTGCTTGGCAGATGTGGTGTAGCGTATATGGATTTGTCCGAACGCAGTGACGCCTCCTTGAGCTACTGATACTGATACTTACGCCCCACCCGTGAAACTATCACTCACATCACTAATCAAGATGTGGTGGAGGTGTGGAGAGTGTGTCGAGGGGAGTCAGGGGGTAGGGTCTAGGGCGGAGGGTTTAGGGTGCAGTTCAACTTTCCGGTGAGGAGACGGCGTGAAAGCCGATTGGTCAGTGCGCCTGACTTGCAGACCAATGGTCTGTGACTGAGGCCCCTGGTGGCCCCTGGTGGGTTAATCAAATTGGAAATATTACCCAGATTTTATTTTAAATTACCCTCTCACCCGTGGGTGCATGTGTGTGGGGGGGGGGGGAGGGGGGGGGGCGTGGGGGAGGGCACAAATCAGATCTTCCAGGCCCAACACTCAATCAGATAGCCAGCTAATGAATCAGCGAAATAATTTGTTTTGGATTTCGCATCTCATTCACGCAATAGGCTCGCGAAGGGGGTCAGCCTCAACTCATTACAGGCAAGCAAAACACGAAGATGATCGGGCACACCCTGGTCAGGAAGCCAGCGTCCAGCATCACACGCCAAGCCCTGACCTGGAACCCGCAGGGATAGAGGAAGAGAGGCCGGCCTCCGTCGCAACAGCTGGAGGCGAGATTCCGAGGCAGAGCTGAAGCAGCAAAGGACCAACTGGACTGGAATGGCCAGAACAGCCCACAGAACAGAGTGCGATGGCGAGGGGTCGTCGATGGCCTATGTGCCACCAGGAGCGATGGGCATAATGAAATGAATGAAAACACGAAGATAATACGAAGATGTAAGACAACATCTAAGGAAAACAATTTCGCGTGGATACACAGGGGCAGCCGTGCTCTGCATTACACACACACACACACACACACACACACACACACACGTGGCGTGCACGTGCTTACACAAACACAGTGAAGATTGCGGCCCTTAGATCATAGCGCATTATGTTATGGGGAGCCAGAGAGACAGAGAGAGAGAGAGAGAGAACTCAAATCTCAGAGCTCAAAACGTTTTTTTGAGAGAGAGAGAGAGAGAGAGAGAGAACTCAAAACTCAGAACTCAAAACGTTTTTATGAGAAAGAGAGAGAAAGAGAGGAACACACACACACACACACACACACACACACACACACACACACACACACACACACACATATATATATATATATTATGCACACACACACACACACACACACACACACACACACACACACACACAAACACAGAGGTGGGAGGTGGGGGGGGGCAGATTCCGACTTAAGTATCTCCACAAGCAGTAGCAATAGGGCAGAAGCTGTTCTTCAGAAGGTGAGGTTTACATTTCAGACATTTATATCTTCTTCCAGAGGGAAGAGGTTGAAACGAATGTTTGGCTGGATACAGTTCATCAGATAAGATAGATATCGCCTTGCGATTCGCACGCGGGTATGAAGATTTTTTTTTCTTTAACAGATGCGCAAACCTGCTCTTGGCAAGTTTAGCTTCACGCGCGTAAGATTGAATAGATATCGCTATGTCATGTGGTCACTTCATCTGTTTTCACTGCAGGTGCGTTGGGCTTGATTGTTGCTACTTGCGTGTGCGTGTGGATGCACGCGCGCGTGCGCGCCTATGTGTGTGTGTGTGTGTGTGTGTGTGTGTGTGCACGCGCGCGCTCTAAGGAGAAGATAACAGCGCAAAAAGTCCGTGATTTATGCACTCAAACACGCAGTCAATTGACCAAGACCATTGGGAGATTCGAACTCCCGATCTTTTGAAGACAAATCTGGCGCTTTATCGGCTAACGAAACTGATCAGGCGAGAGCACCCGCTACCTCTTTCTTCTCCCCCCCCCCCCCCCCGCCCTCCCCCCTTTTTTTTTTCACCTCGTCCCCCTCATCACACATACACCACAGCACACCACTTCACGTGCTATCAATACCCACCTCAAAGCCCCCACACCACCTTCCTCCTACCACCCACCAACTCTGCAGATTGGAAGTTTGGGGAGGCAGGGGAATTAAGTCCCTCGCTTTGATGCCTCTCTTCTCCTGTCAGGGCCGGCTACCCTTCACAGGCAACAGTGTTGCAAGGATTATCGTTCATACCACCCCACACTCCTTCCCATTCTACTTTTTTTTTTTTTTTTTTTTAGGGGGAAGTGGGGGGGGGGGGCTGGGGGATGATGAGGGAGGATACCCCCACCCCCTCCATCCTCTCTCTCTCTGTTGCGTCAGCTGGAGGGAGCTGAGGGAGGAGGGGGGTTTGGGAGGATGTTAGTGAAGGGGTGGGGGAAGGGGGTAGAGTGGAAGGTGGGAAGGGAAAGGAGGGGGTGGGGTGTGGGGGGGAGGAGGTTTCCAGTCTCGGGCGGCACACACACACACACACAAACACACACGCGCGCGCGCACACACACACACACACACACACACACACACACACGACTGTCGGGGATAGGAGCAGTAGTAGAGAGGGAGTCTTGCAGTGCGGCGGACGAGGCTGAGCCGTAGCGCTGTAAATTTTCAGCTGGCTTTTTGAGTGATCGGCGGTTGATGTGTGGTGACAAGTGAACGCGTGGAGGGGCGGTTTCTCGTGCGGCGCTTCTCTGTCTCTCCCTGACTCTCTCTTATCTCTCTCCCCGCTTCCATCTCACTGTCTGTATCTGGCTGACCATCTCCTGACGTGTGGGGTACCCTGATCGAAGCCATCCACTTCCAAAGCGCGGTGTAGCGTCAGCCTAACCGGCCCTCTACGTGTTCGGATTAAACGTTTGTTTTTGTTCGTGTTTAGGGCCGCTAAGACGGTGTTTTTATTCGTGTATGACCGCTAAGACTGACGTTTATATTTGCTTATGACCGCCAAAAACGTTGTTTTTATTCGTGTGTGACCGCTAAATTGTTGTTTTTAATCGGGTGTGTGACCACCTACACGTTGTTTTTATTCGTGTATGATTGCTTTACCATCAGTGTGGCTTCGCGATTTGTGATATAGCAATTCATCAATTGTCGAAACTTTGATATACATATTTTTGGTATCTTTATTTCATCTCCTGAAATATTGAGTTGACCGTTTAAGTTTTACAGTTTGGTTTGAGTTGCGGGCTTCGAGAATTGATGTATTGAAGATAACATGTCTGACTTTGGAGGTGTTGTGTTGAGTTGAGGATAGATTTTTCTCTGAAGTTCGGAATCAGATGTGTGAGCTCAATTCACTAGAAACTGGCGGGTTTGGAAATGTTTCGTAATAACTGCAGCGTGAAATCGCAGAAACCCTTTATCCGAGAACCTTAATCCATTGAGGTGATCCATGATAGCATATAATGTGATCAAGTTTAATTATCTCCCAGAAGCTTAACAAAACAGCTTCGTTTGGATTGATCCACACGAGAGGGGAAAAAACACGAAGGAGATGAATTAACAGAAATAACAGGTTGGTGTAGGGAAAAAAAAAGTATAAGAATAAGAACAGGAATAAGGAGGTTAAAAAGTGTTGCTACAAATACTGCAACAAACGTAACACGGGAAACTGTTTAGTGATTTTTTAAATTCTTTTTAACCGGCCGAGAAAATCAAAAGCAGACCACTGTTATCTCTGAGTATCGGTATCAGATGACAACCATGGGGAGAAATTTGGAAAAGTGTCCTGCGCAGTTCACGCGCACCGAATCAACTGAAGTGTATAAAACGTGCAGCTGTTGACAGCCATTAGGGGTGGCGGTTGGAAATCTGTCTGCGCCGTCACGTGACCACCGACGTTAACTGGCCATCTGGGCCCATCAAGGGGAGACAGCAGCGAGGATTATCTGTCAGTTATCTGTCTGTGCCGTGAGGATTATCTGTCGTTGTCTCGCCGTGTCGCTCTGCTCTTCATGGCCATGGCTCCACTCACAACTGACAGGTAAGTTCTGTTATGAAATTTGTGGGGTTTTTGATTCTTTAAAAATATTTATTTATGGAAATGCGCGAAGCAACGCGCATGCACTGATACACCTGCACGTACATATTACATGTACATAAGCACACACTCACGCGCCTGCATGCACGCACGCACGCTTGCAAACACGTGCGCGCGCTCACACACACACACGCACGCGCGCGCATGGCCCCCCACCCCGCCCCCCCGCCCACACACACACACTGCTTGTTGCAAATTGCCACACTGGAAAACAAATTCAGTATTGTCTGACTGAAAATAGTCCACGTCAACAGATAGATGTCTACCGATGTCTGTGACTGACTGACTTGTCAGTCTGTCTGTGAGAGATTAGAATTCTGTTTTGTTCGGC
>NC_134897.1:9467424-9469924 GCF_041734735.1 Babylonia areolata | reverse complement strand
GACTTGTTTTTCAGTCAATCAATTAATCAATACATAACGGGGAGCAAATTTGCTCTGGCAGTAGTATCTCAGTAAATTTGACAACTTTAATGATAATTCGATGGGAAAAACAAATAAAACTGCAGACAGGAAAAAATACCAAAAAAATAGGTGGCGCTGTAGTGTAGCGACGCGCTCTCCCTGGGGAGAGCAGCCCGAATTTGACACAGAGAAATCTGTTGTGATAAAAAAACAAAAAAAACAAATACAAACACAACTTGTTTTTTTTCTGTTATTTTTTGTTCTGGAGGACACACTATCTCCGGAAAACATATTTTCTGTTTTCTGATGGGTGAAAATTTTGATCTTGCCGAAACAAGCAAACATATTTCTTCTTCGTCAACACCCCCACCCCCCCACCCCATCCCCCCGCACCCGACCTCCCCTCTCCTCCTCCTCCTGTTGAATGTGAATTTCTGTTGTAGACTTCCAATAATCGGTTCCATATACTCGATCCCGTCCTTGTTTACTTCCCATAAACCCGTTGCCTAGTTTCCAGATATCTATCTATCTATCTATCTATCTATCTATCTATATATACATACGTATATATATATATATATATATATATATATATATATATATATATATATATATATATATATATGTGTGTGTGTGTGTGTGTGTGTGTGTGTGTACGCTGACGATGACGATGAACGCGAACACAATGAACAAAGACAAAAAGACTTATAACTTGAACGCAGTACTATGATGGAAGAAGAGGAAGGAGAAGGAGAACGAGGAGGAGAAAGATGATAGAGGAGGAAGAATGAGAGACTGAAAGGATGAACATAATTAAATATACAATCACGTCTAATCACCTAATAACGATGGAGTGATGGCCTAGAGGTAACGCGTCCGCCTAGGAAGCGAGAGAATCTGAGGGCGTTGGTTCGAATCACGGCTCAGCCGCCGATATTTTCTCCCCCTCCACTAGACCTTGAGTGGTGGTCTGGACGCTAGTCATTCGGATGAGACGATAAACCGAGGTCCCTTGTACAGCATGCACTTAGCGCACGTAAAAGAACCCACGGCAACAAAACGGTTGTTCCTGACAAAATTCTGTAGAAAAATCCACTTCGACAGGAAAAAGAAATAAAAACTGCACGCAGGAAAAAAAAAGAAAAAAAAAAAAGGATGGCGCTGTAGTGTAGCGACGCGCTCTCCCTGGGGGAGAGAGCAGCCCCGAATTTCACACAGAGAAATCTGTTGTGATAAAAAGGAATACAAAATACAAAATACAAAAAAAAAAAATACAAGCAGATCTAGTGAGCACGACACCTTCCAAGGCCGCCCCGTACCCCCGCCTCACCTTGACCACACCCGGCCTTCCGTTTGAACGATCAGGTGAGGCCCAGGGTCTAGCTGCTGCCAGAGGAACAGGGAACGAGTCGGGGTGGGTGGAGGTGGGGGTTGGCGGGGGGGGGGGGGGGGGGGCGGAGGGGGTGGGGGGGGGGCTGCGGGGAACCTGAGGAAGGGGGTGAGGGGGGGAAGGGAGGGCCGTAAAAGTGCGCCTGCAAAACAACCGTTGCGAGGAATGGAATCTGGTCGTTGGATGCTAATGTGATGCTCCCCCCACCCCCACCCCCAACCCCAACACACACACACACACACAAACACACGGACAGACAGATGGCATACACACACACACACACACACACACACAGAAACACACACACACACACACAGAAACACACACACACACACACACACACACACACACACACACACACACGCACACATACACACACACACACACACATCAAGATACATAGATACAGAGACACACACACGTACAAACACACACGCACACACACACACACAGACGCACACATACACACAGACACACACATACACACACACACACACACGCGCGCGCGCGCACGCACGCACACGCGCGCGCGCTCGCGGAGGCAACGAGAGGAGACAAATGATCCCTGTTGATGCATTCCAGCCAGCCGGCATCTTCGGGAGAAGTACATTCACAGACACGTGCAGCCACATACAAATACGTGCGCGCACGTTCACGCGTGCATGCACGTGCAGACACACAAAAAACACGCATCCGTACATACACACACGCGCGCACTCAAACATACAAGTACATGCAGAGAGACAGACAGACACACACACACACACATACACACACACACACACAAACACACACACACACACACAAACAATCGCATGCACGCACGTACTCATGAGCACACACACACACACAACTCTCTCTCTGTTTCCCCCTCCCTCCCTTCTCCTCTCTCTCTCTCCCCCCTTCTTTCTCTCTCTGAAAAATAACCCACAAAAACGTTTCAACAATGAAAGAAAGATTTCACTCAACCCACTCAACCTCCACCCCTATACTAGCCCTCTTCACACACACACACACACCACCCCCACCCCCCACCCCCCGACCCTTCAACCCCTTCTTAACAGTATCAGGTAGCAAAACACTTCTGCG
>NC_134897.1:9457424-9462424 GCF_041734735.1 Babylonia areolata | reverse complement strand
ACACACACACACACACACACACACACACACACACACACAGAGGTATGTGGGAGTGTTGGGAGAAGAGAAAGAAAAGAGAGAGAGAGAGAGAGTTGGGAGGGAAGAGAGAGAGAGAGAGTTGGGGAGGGAGGGAGGGAGAGAGAGTTGGGGAGGGAGGGAGAGAGTTGGGGAGGGAGGGAGAGAGAGAGTTGGGGAGGGAGGGAGAGAGAGAGAGTTGGGGAGGAAGGGGGGAAAGAGAGAGAGAGTTGGAGATGGAGAGAGAGAAAGAAAGGGGAGACAGAGAGAGAAGGGTATGTGGGAGTGTTGGGAGGAGAGAAAGAAAGGGGAGAGAGAGAGAAGGGTATGTGGGAGTGTTGGGAGGAGAGAAAGAAAGGGGAGAGAGAGAGAGAAGGGTATGTGGGAGTGTTGGGAGGAGAGAAAGAAAGGGGAGAGAGAGAGAGAAGGGTATGTGGGAGTGTTGGGAGGAGAGAAAGAAAGGGGAGGGAGGGAGAGAGAGAGAGTTGGGGAGGGAGGGAGAGAGAGAGAGAGTTGGGGAGGGAGGGAGAGAGAGAGAGAGTTGGGGAGGGAGGGAGAGAGAGTTGGGGAGGGAGAGAGAGTTGGGGAGGGAGGGAGAGAGAGAGAGTTGGGGAGGGAGGGGGAAAGAGAGAGTTGGAGATGGAGAGAGAGAAAGAAAGGGGAGAGAGAGAGAAGGGTATGTGGAAGTGTTGGGAGGAGAGAAAGAAAGGGGAGAGAGAGAGAGAGAAGGGTATGTGGGAGTGTTGGGAGGAGAGAAAGAAAGGGGAGAGAGAGAGAGAGTTGGGGAGGAAGGGGGGAAAGAGAGAGAGAGAGAGAGTTGGAGATGGAGGGAGAGAAAGAAAGGGGAGAGTTGGGGAGAGAGAGAGAAAGAGAGAGAGAGAGTTACATATGAAGAAAAAAATATATTTGAAGTGTGTACGAGAATGAGAGTACTACTTGCATATGTTCATGCGTGTCTGCGCTCGCGCGCGCACGTGTGTTCGTACCTACGTTTGTGTATGAATGGGTGAGGACGAGAAAGAGAGAGAGAGAGAGAGAGGGGGGTTGACTAACGGGTTGACTGACAACTTGATGCTGGATGAAAAATAACAAACAAACAAAGGGAGGACAATGAACAAACACACCCGTACCACCACCACTCCCACTGATGATAAACGCTCCAAGGTCTCACTCGCAGCCTTTTACGGTCATCGGCGCAGTGACTTCATATTTGTATTTGTATTTCTTTTTATCACAACAGATTTCTCTGCGTGAAATTCGGGCTGCTCTCCCCAGGGAGAGCGCGTCTCTATACTACAGCGCCACCCATTTTTGGTATTTTTTCCTGCCTGCAGTTTTATTTGTTTTTACTGTCGAAGTGGAATTTTCTACAGAACTTTGCCAGGAACAACCCTTTTGTTGCCGTGGGTTCTTTTGACGTGTGCTAAGTGCATGCTGCACACGGGACCTCGGTTTATCGTCTCATCCGAATGACTAACGTCCAGACCACCACTCAAGGTCTAGTGGAGGGGGAGAAAATATCGGCGGCTGAGCCGTGATTCGAACCAACGCGCTCAGATTTTCTCGTTTCCTAGGCGGACGCGTTACCTCTAGGCCATCACTCCACATATCCACTGTGTCTAAAGCTAACCATAGGAAGGCGGGGCCAACCTTTTCCCAACCGAAGTCAGGTACCCGTTCACACCTGGGTGGAGTTAGAAGAATCGGAGAAAAGTGCCTTTCCCATGGACACAACACCATGCCGAAACGGGGCCTCGAACCCTGGTCCCTGGTGAACTCTGGGTCATAAGCGCAACGCGTGACCTATTCTTATACGGTGGCTCCTGCTGTGGAAGTGGCAGATTAATAATGATAAGATTCGTGGGAAGATCATGACACATTGTCAAATAGTATCAAGTACCTCTTGAGCCCAACACTCGGCTTATATCACAGATTGACATAAGTTTACATTTGGGGCAACAGCAAAGTGAGAGCTGTATTATCAATGGTTTCTCCAGTCAATGGGAAATCAGTTACATCTTGGTCTTTTGTGAAGGATTATGACTCTCAAACTAGGAGGCAAAATTGCACTGGCCCTTTGTGCTGCAGCCTTGTGGGCTGGTTGGCCTTTGGGAACCATGCAAACGCCGACTGTCCTAAAACCCTCTTGGCCGAGAGAGTGGAGATGTAACTTGGGCAAGACACTCTCCACTATAATCAAAGTAGTCAGAACAGCATTTGCCTCCTCTGCTGTTCTGATGGTCATAGTCGGACACAACTGACTATCATGTATATATATATATATATATATATATATATATATATATATATATATATATATATATATATATATAATCAAGTACCTCTTCTCTACCTTCCACTGTCGGACCGGGGACGGGTTGCACGAGGCGACCTCTGCAGAGCTAAGTTTGCTTAGTTAGGAATGTTCCTAAGAATACGGAATTCACCGTGGAGTAAGGAGCATTCCTAGCTATATGTAAAACGAGCGCTGCTAATTTTTTTTAACCAATTATATTGAACAACATTTTTCATTTTTAAATTTTTTTAAAATTTTTTTATTTTTATTTATTATTTATCATTATTTTTTATTCCACTTTAAAAAAAAATTATTTTACTTTCTTTTTCATTTGTCCCTAACAGTCTCTCCCACCCCCTTCCCTCACTCCTGCCCTCTCACACCCCGCCCACCTTTTCCCCCTTTCCCCTCACCCTTCCCTTTCAGAGCCCTTTCTTTCCTTCACACACTCACACTGCTCACACTTCTTTGTTTTTTGTGTTCCTTTTCTGTGACTTCTCATCACTTTTCTTTCCTGAACTTTACTCTCTCTCTCTCTCTCTCTCTCTCTGTGTATCTTTCTGTCTGTCACTCACCCATTTCATTTGCCTGAAGAAGAGCCTGTGGCTTGATACGTCGCCTCTTTTACCCCACTTTTACCAAGATTCTTTTAGTCCACCTCTCACTGAGCGCTGCTAATTTGGCTAATGCAATCCACCCCTGGATACTTTGTCATAAAACCGACTGCTCTCTCCATGCTTTCTGTCAACTTCTCAAGGCCTGACTAAGCGCGTTGGGCTACGCCGCTGGTCAGGCATCTGCTTGGCAGATGTGGTGTAGCGTATATGGATTTGTCCGAACGCAGTGAGCTACTGAAACTGTCAACTTGAAACCAGAGACTATGCGTTTGCGAGCAAGTCCTCTGCACAGGATCTTCGGTCCTGTATGCAAGTTCTGTATCTGTTGCCGCACCTAGGCATTCCACGGCGGGCACAGATTGACGTAAGTTAACAACTGGGCCAACAGCAGACTCAGGACTGTATCATCAATTGTTTCTCCATGGCAATGGAAAATCATTTGCAGCTTAGTCTTCTGTGAAGGACTATGACTATCAAACTAGGAGGCAAACTTGCACTGGCTCTTAGTGCTGCAGCCTTGAGGGGCTACTTGTCCTTTGGGAACCATCCCAACGCCGACTGTCTTGGCCGAGAAAAGCGGGGATGTAACTTGGGCAAGACACTCTACTATAATAATTCTAGCCCAGATCGTTGGGACAGCAGTTACCTCCTCTGCTGTTCTGAATGTCATAGTCGAACACGACTGACTATCAAAGCATGGCAGGCTCTCAAGGCCTGTGTTACCTCTGTGGGTCGGTCAGGCATCTGTTCCCCCTCATCCCCTACACCTCGTCTGATATCACTTGAAGTGGGAAGACTTTAACTCACTCAGTACGGCCAGTCCTCTCTTCTCCTCTACACAAACTCCTCGGATGTCCAGTGGGTGTCTGAATGACCCAACCTTTAGCTTCCGTCGTAAGAACTGTGGTATTCTTTGTCAACATTCACCTCTTCAGTATAAGAGCGTTCCGCTTGCAATATTTTGATGATGGCAATTGGGATGAAACGCTGTTAACGTGTTTAGGTGATTGTGGTGGTGGTACAAAGTGAGAGGTGTGTGTGTGTGTGTGATTGCGTGCGCATGTGTGTGTGTGTGTGCGTGTGTGTGTGTGTGTGTGTGTGTGTGTGTGTGTATTGTTATTGTTATTGTTGTTGTGTGTGTTGAGACCATTGCACGCTGAGGAAAAAAAACATCAACATCAAGAAAACATCCCAGACTAACAAAAACAACAACAAACAAACAAACAACATCATCATTATCAACAACAACAACAAAAAAAGCACTCAAGCAACTAGACATAATTATGCAAACCATAATGCTGAGCGAGCTCTATGGCCACTAAGACAATGCACTGAGTAACATGTCTCCTCGTCCCTTCCACTCCCCAGTCTCTGTCTCTCCTTCTGTCAAACCAGACTGAAAAACAAAAGGAGAGAGAGAGAGAGATAACGATAACGATGTTTTATTCAGATTAAGGCCAAAGCCCCTTACTGAAGGGGGTCATACAAGAACATAAATACGGAAAATGACTTGACACGATAAACCAACATCACAAATCAACCAAAAGTAGCTAATACAATACTCAACAACATTCACAAAATAACAATTCGAAGTCTCTTCAATGCCTCATATAAATACATGGCCAAGTTTTGTTGGGTAAGCTCATGTTTTGAGAGAGAGAGAGAGAGAGAGAGAGAGGAACCCCCCACCCCCACCCCCACCCCCCCGCTCACACACGCAACAACAACAACTGCAAGAAACAACAAAGGTATTGATAAGGATACTTATATAGCGCCTATCCTCGGTCAGAGACCAAGCTCTAAGCGTTTTACAAACACGGAGTCATTTACACAACAGGCTGCCTACCTGGGTAGAGCCGACTTACGGCTGCCAATGGGCGCTCATCATTCGTCATTTCAGTCAATCAGATGTCAGGCGCGCACACCTACACACTCAAACTTGTAACATTTAACATTTTACGTGTATGACCGTTTTGTTTTATTTACCCCGCCATGTAGGCAGCCATACTCCATTTTCGGGGGTGTGGATGCTGGGTATGCTCTTGTTTCCATAACCCACCGAACGCTGACAT
>NC_134897.1:9439924-9452424 GCF_041734735.1 Babylonia areolata | reverse complement strand
GTTTGTGTTGCCGTGATGGTTTATTTACCTGTTTATCTTAAGTTTATTCATCTGTTAGTGTATTTATTAGTTTGATATACGTTTTGTTTTTCATTCATTCTTTTAAAATCAAATTTCGTGGAAATGAACTTTCCATAAATACACAATAAACGGGCAAGTAGACATTGACAAGAGAACAAACACTGAGTATCAATAAATACAAGACGCCTTTGTATGGAAACATTTATGGGCAAGTCAGACGAACAGTGAAAAACGAATACAGCTGTATAAATGAATGCGAAGACACCCGTACAACTACTTAGTTTATGAAGGACCTCGATTAAATTTCATTGTTTTAGAAACTAGGCAGGCAGTGCTGGGTCTCCTCTAGAGCGTAGCCTCTTGGCAAGCTATCATCGATTGCTCCCTGTGGACTGCTGGCACTACACTGGGACTGCGGCAGAGAAGCCTGGGTGTGAGTGTGTGTGTGTCGGGGGTTCTGGATTCTCCTTTCTCTGCGTTCATAGCCCGTAACTCCCACGTTCACTCGTATGGACGAGTGGGCTTTTACGTGCATGACCGTTTTTACCCCGCCATGTTGTCAGCTGTACTCTGTTTTCCGGCGGGGTTGTGCATGTTACATGTTTTTTCTTGTTTTCATAATATTATTCACTGAACGCTGACATGGATTACAGGATATTTTGACATGCACAGGAAGGGGGTTCAGGCACTGGCAAGTCTGCACATCTGTTGACATGGGAGATCGTAAAAAAAAATCACTATAAACCCACCAGAGTGCCGTTTCTGAATAAGTTATTTGATATGAATGATAATATGGCTCATTAGCCGTCACATTAAAACTGAAGTGAAACGTGTGAGCACAGTATAAGCATTCATCTCGTTGATGCTATTTTGTTTTTGCTTGTGTTGTAATCATTTGTATTTGTAATTGTATTTCTTTTTATCACAACAGATTTCTCTGTGTGAAATTCGGGCTGCTCTCCCCAGGGAGAGCGCGTCGCTACACTACAGCTCCACTCCTTTTTTGTATTTTTTTTACTGCGTGCAATTTTATTTTGTTTTTCCTATCGAAGTGGATTTTTCTACAGAATTTTACCAGGAACAACCCTTTTGTTGCCGTGGGTTCTTTTACGTGCGCTAAGTGCATGCTGCATACGGGACCTCGGTTTATCGTCTCATCCGAATGACTAACGTCCAGACCACCACTCAAGGTCTAGTGGAGGGGGAGAAAATATCGGCGGCTGAGCCGTGATTCGAACCAGCGCGCTCAGATTCTCTCACTTCCTGGGCGGACGCGTTACCTCCAGGCCATCACTCCACTTGTGCACTGATGATGATGATGATGATAGAGTCTCCCGTCGGTCCGACGGATGAGTAGGCAGGCAGGCTTATCTGTCAGTGTGTGTCCTCATATGGGAGAAGAGGCCGATTCAGGATGCGCAGCACTTCCCACAGGTGTTGCAAGGGAAAACGTCTCCAGAAGTTAAGCCCTGCTTCCTTCGCTCACGCTTCTCCAGCGTTGGCCAGCGTTCTCTTGTTTTCAAATGTCTTTATGCCACTAGAGCACAGCGTCCTCCGGTGAGAGCGGCCAAGGGCATCAGTTTCCCAGGAAGCGATGTCTATGTCACAGGCTTTGAGGTTTGTCTTCAAGGTGTCCTTGAAGCGCTTGCAGGGTTTCCAAGTTCACGGTGGCCTTCCTTCAGCTGGCCATACAAAAGCATCTTCGGGATCCTGCTGTCTATCATGCGGACAACGTGTCCTGTCCAGTGTAGCTGGCACTGGATCAGCAGGCTTTCGATGCTGGGCAGGACCTGGAGGTTGGAGACCCTGTCTTGCCACTTTATGCCGAGGATCTTTCGTAGGCATCTCTGGTGAAACTGCTCAAGTTGTTGAATGTGACGGTGATACGTCGTCCATGTTTCACAGCAGTACAACTAGGTGGTCAGCACAACAGCTCTGTAGGTTTTCATCTTGGTGCTGAGCCTGATGCCTTTGTTGTTCCACAGCCTGTTGTTGAATCTGCCAAAGACTGTTCACCAGGCGCTGTGAGCAGGAGTTGAACCCAGGACACTCAGATTAAAAGTCCAACTGTTCAACCACTCAGCTGTTGCAACCGTCAGGGATTTGGGATCAGCGGTGTTAAAAAAAAAATCACCACACAAGATCAAGAGAAAGAGGAAATAAAGGCCCCAGTCCTTATGTTCTGTTCTGTACAAGTCTTCTTCCCTTTTCCACCACAGTTTCAGTTTCAATTTCTCAAGGAGGCGTCACCTGCGTTGGGACAAATCCATATGCGCTACGCCACATCTGCTAGGCTGATGCCTGACGAGCATCAACACCCAACGCGCTTAGTCAGGCTTTGAGTGCATGAATATATATTTGTGTACACATAAGAGTAGATTTCTTCTACATAATTTTGCCAGAGGACAACACTCTCGTTGCCTTGGGTTCTTTTTCAGTGCCGGCGCCAAGTGCGTGCTGCACACGGGACCTTGGTTTATCGTCTCATCCGAATGACTAGATGTCTGATTTTCTAGTCAAACTTGGGGGAAAGGGCGAGATCTCGAGAGCGGGATTCGAACCCAGACCCTCGCACACTCTCTGTATTGGCAGATGGGCGGGCGTTTCAGTTTCAGTTTCAGTAGCTCAAGGAGGCGTCACTGCGTTCGGACAAATCCATATATGATACACCACATCTGCCAAGCAGATGCCTGACCAGCAGCGTTACCCAACGCGCTTAGTCAAGCCTTGAGAAAAAAAAGTGAATAAATAATAGATAAGCTTACATAAATAAATAAATAAATAATAATTATGATATAAAAAAGGGGAGTAGTAATGATAAGAATAATAAAATAATAATAATAATATGGGCGGGCGTCTTACCAATTCTACCGCCTTCTTCCTTCAACCACACACATCAGAAACTGTCAGTGACGCCTGACTTGCGAACAGATCAACCCAAAGAGCGCATAAAGTCGTAAATTGTTGTTGTCTTCTGTTGACAAACAGTGCTGCTGACGGCGATGATGACAACAAGGATCCCATGATGACGGCCAGTTTGACTCGGTCATTGTCACTGTGCGCAGTGTCTGCATTACTGCTGGCTTTATTTTCCATATGTCTGTCTGATTAGTTCAGTAGCGTATCGACAACAGATGCTTGTTTTGATCCCCAGAAATTATTACTGTAATAACGGGATTACCCCCTTTTTCCTCCACACATGTACGCCATCCCACTGGATTCATTATTCGTCATTCCCCTTCTTCTTTCTTTCTTTCTTTCTTTATGTTTGCCTGATATTGTTTATGGTGATAGGGGTAATTTGGTGTTATTCAGTAAACACGCTTACCAGCGAGGAATACATTTTTTCCCACAATCAGTCTCACAAACATCCACTTTATGCATCTCCATAAACAACCCCCCGGTGTGAATGTGCTTCATGAAACATGGTACAGTCAATGAGTGTCGAGGGGTGGGCAGAAGTGGATGATTAAATGATTGGGGCATAAATTCGTTCATTCTGGGGTTGATGGATACCTACTACTGTTAAGGAGAGAGAGAGAGAGAGAGAGAGAAACGGACGGTGGAAAAAAAAAGGGATAACATTGCTCTGCGGCGATGCACTTTCCCAGGGGATCGCAGCCTGATTTTCACACCGAACGCTTTTCTGCACTACACTGCACTGCACTGCACTACACTACACTATATTACACTACACTACACTATATTACACTACACTGCACTGCACTACACTACACTATATTACACTGCACTGCACTACACTATATTACACTACACTGCACTGCACTACACTACACTATATTACACTGCACTGCACTGCACTACACTACACTATATTACACTACACTGCACTGCACTACACTACACTATATTACACTACACTGCACTGCATTACACTACACTATATTACACTGCACTACACTACACTACACTACACTATATTACACTACACTGCACTGCATTACACTACACTATATTACACTACACTGCACTACACTACACTACACTACACTATATTACACTACACTACACTACACTATATTACACTACACTGCACTGCACTACACTACACTATATTACACTACACTGCACTGCATTACACTACACTATATTACACTACACTGCACTGCACTACACTACACTATATTACACTACACTGCACTGCATTACACTACACTATATTACACTGCACTGCACTACACTACACTACACTATATTACACTACACTGCACTGCATTACACTACACTATATTACACTACACTGCACTACACTACACTATATTACACTACACTACACTACACTATATTACACTACACTGCACTGCACTACACTACACTATATTACACTACACTGCACTGCATTACACTACACTATATTACACTGCACTGCACTACACTACACTACACTATATTACACTACACTGCACTGCACTACACTACACTATATTACACTACACTGCACTGCACTACACTACACTATATTACACTACACTGCACTGCACTGCACTACACTATATTACACTACACTGCACTGCACTACACTACACTACACTGCAATGCACTACACTACACTATATTACACTACACTGCACTGCACTACACTACACTATATTACACTACACTGCACTGCACTACACTACACTACACTATATTACACTGCACTGCACTACACTACACTATATTACACTACACTACACTACACTAGACTACACTACATTACACTGCACTGCACTGCACTATACTACACACACTGCACTGCACTGTACTGTACTGCACTATATTACACTGCACTGCAGTACACTGCACTATACTACACTACACTGCATTGCACTGCACTGCACTGTACTGTACTGTACTACACTACATTACACTGCACTACACTACACTACATTACACTGCACTACACTACACTACACTACACTACACTACACTACACTCCAACAGTTACGACTGCACTACACTACACTGCGCTACATTACACTGCACTGCACTGCACTACAACTACAAGTGCACTGCACTGCCATACAAAACAATAACAGCGGCTGTGGCGAAGTGGTTCACGTAGCGGATTGACGACTAGGAGAACGCTTGGTTCGAATCAGTGGCATAATCATGTCAGTGTAAGTACTAATCAAAAAGGTATCTCGATTCCAGGCAACACAAGATCCCTCACATGGCAAGGCCGACCCGATCCCCTCCCCTCACATCTCATACTCCCCCTCCCCCCCCTTCCCCAAATCACCATCTTCACCCACCCCCTAACTTCTCTACCACCACCACCACCACCTTCCTTCTTGTAACCCCCTCCTCCGCCCCGCCCACTTTCTGACAAACCTCACCTGGTAAAGAAATATCCACACCCCTTCCCCTTCTCAACCCACCCCCCTCCTCCACACATCCGACTTTTTTTTCTTTCAACATAACCGAAACGCGCTTGAAAAGAAAGAAAGGGAAAAGAAATAAAGAAAGGAAGGATAAAACGAAAGAAGAAATCGAAAGAAAAAAACAAAACACACAACAACACAACAACAAAAACTGAAAGAACGACCAAACGAAAGAAGCTGAAGAAAAGGAAAGAGGTATAGGATTCAAGAAAGAAAGAAAAGAAAAAAAAGATATTGGAAGAGATTTATTGAAGAAAGACAGAAAGAAAGGAAACAGAAAAGGAAAGAAAGAAAAACTGAAAGAACGACTAAAAGAAAGAAGCTGAAGAAAAGGAAAGAGGTACAGGAATCAAGAAAGAAAGAAAAGAAAAAAAAGATATTGGAAGAGATTTATTGAAGAAAGACAGAAAGAAAGGAAACAGAAAAGGAAAGAAAGAAAGAAAGAACGAACAGCAGAAAGAATGAAACACAGAAAAGAGATAGGCAACATTGCTAGCAGAGGATTTCCAACCAGACCTACCTCAGAGAGAGACGGAAAGAGGGAGACAGACATAGATATAGCTACAGGCAGAGACAGAGAGAGAGAGAGAGTGAGAGGTGGGGGTTGGGGACGGGGGGGGGGGGGGGGGGGGGGGCAGGCAGGCAGAGAGACAGACATATAGAGAGAAGAGGGAGAAAGAGAGAAACAGAAAAAGAACAGGAAAAATGTGTGATGACAATTATTCGAAGACAATACCATTTCGCTCTTTTTCAACAGAGCTGTAAACGCGCTCGTTTCGTTAGAATTGTTTCGCGGTTTTTTGCACCATTTCGGGGACAGCAAGAGACTATAAACGCGTTCTTTTTACTTTCAAGCAACTCGGCACAACACAACACAACACAAAACTGCACACATAAACTCACACGCACACACGTGCATGCACGCGCACACCCACACCCACACATGCGCGCGCGTGCGCACACACACACATACATATATGCACACACGCTAGCATTTTCGCACGCAAGCACGCATACACGCAAGCACACACACACACACACACACACACACACACACACACACACTCACGCACGCGCAACCACATACACACCCACGCATGCACTCGCAGAATAACTTCTGTACATTATTTTCCTTTGTTTTTCCTCCTTCGCTTCTTTCTGTCAGTCCTTCATTTTCTTTTTATCATCATCATTATTTCTCTCTCTCTCTCTCTCTCTCTCTCTCTCTCTCTCTCTCTCTTTTAAAAAAACAAAACAAAACATATCTCTCATTGATTCTGTCTGTCTGTCTGTCTGTCTGTGTCTCTTTTTCTCTCTCTCTCTCAGTCTCCCTGTTGTATGTTGTCTCTCAAAACATACTTTTGCTTTAGAACTAAGTGTGTGTGTGTGTGGGGGGGGGGGGGGGGGGGGGTGGGGGTGGTGGTGATGGTGGATGAGTGTGTGTGTGTGTGTGTGTGTGTGTGTGTTGACATGCATGAATATATGCAGTGTGAATGGATGTATGTGCATGAATTTGTGTCGGTGTAGATGGGCGGATGGCTGCTGTCACGCGACAGAACCCCCCACCCCCCCTTCCCTAAAAAAACAACCACAAAAAACACGCCAACAAAACAAACAAACAGAAACAAAAAAGAAAAGAAAAAAAAAGCACACACACACAAAACAACAAACACACGCCGTTCTCTTTCCAATTTAATTTTTATTCTTTTTCTTTTTTTTTTTTTTTTTTCAAACATGCGCTCTGCTCTGGCGGAACTAAAAATCCGCTCTGCATTTTTTTTTTTTTTTCTTTCTTTCTCCCTCAGCTCTTTGGGGCCTCTGCTGTAGGCTTCATAACCGTGCATGCTTGAGTGCCTCTTTCGGATGGTTTGGGAATTCCAGAGTTTATGGGCCATACGCTACCCACACCCCGTAAGACCATAAAACAGGTTACCTCCACCCGCCCTGCCTTGTATGCCTCAACACTGTATATATATATATATATATATATATGTACGGGAAGAGAGATGGAACCTGAGAAACAGGTCTCGCAGTTCAATCGGAGAAGACGTGAGAGAGAGAGAGAGAGAGAGAGAGAGAGAGAGGGGTGTGAGGGAGGGGGGCAGGGGCGGGGTGGGGGTGGGGCACACACACACACACACACACACACACACGCGCGCGCGCGCGCATACACACACACACACACACACACACAGAAGGGGATATGGAAGGGATAAAGGGGAGAGGCAGAGACAGACAGAAAGAGAGAGAGAGAGAGAAATGGAAGCAGAAATGAGGTCTCACAGTTCAATCGGAGAAGACGTGAGAGAGAGAAAGGGGGTGTGGGAGGGAGGGGCAGGGTGGAGGGGGGCGGGGAGAGAGAGAGAGAGAGAGAAGGGGATGTGGGAGGGAGGGGCAGGGTGGAGGGGGGCAGAGAGAGAGAGAGAGAGAAGGGGATGTGGGAGGGAGGGGCAGGGTGGAGGAGGGCAGAGAGAGAGAGAAGGGGATGTGGGAGGGAGGGGCAGGGTGGAGGGGGGCAGAGAGAGAGAGAGAGAGAGAGAAGGGGATGTGGGAGGGATAAAGGGGAGAGACAGAGACAGACAGACAGAAAGAGAGAGGGTAATGGAAACAGAAAACAGGTCTCACAGTTCAATCGGAGATGTGTGAGAGAGAAAAGGGGGTGTGGAAGGGTGGGGAGAGAGATATATATATATATATGGAGAGAGACAGACAGACAGACAGAGACAGACAGAGAAATGGAAACAGAAAACAGGTCTCACAGTTCAATCGGAGATGTGTGAGAGAGAAAAGGGGGTGTGGAAGGAGAGAGAGAGATGGAGACAGACAGACAGACAGAGAAATGGAAACAGAAAACAGGTCCCTCAGTTAAATCGGAGAAGATATGAGAGAGGAAAAGAGAGAGAGATGGGGGGGGGGGGGGGAGAGACAGAGACAGACAGACAGAAAGAGAGAGAGAAATGGAAACAGAAAACAGGTCCCTCAGTTAAATCGGAGAAGATATGAGAGAGGAAAAGAGAGAGAGAGAGGGGGGGGGGGGAGACAGAGACAGACAGACAGAAAGAGAGAGAGAAATGGAAACAGAAAACAGGTCTCACAGTTCAATCGGAGAAGATGTGCGAAAGAAAAGGGGGTGTGGAAGGGTGGGGAGGGAGGGAGAGAGAGAGAGAGATGGAGAGAGACAGACAGACAGACAGACAGAGATATGGAAACAGAAAAACAGGTCCCTCAGTTCAATCGAGAAAGATGAGAGAGAAGGGGGGCGGGGGGAGGGGGGGGAGATAGAGTGGGGGAAGAGTGGGAGATGAGAGGAGAGAGAGGAGGGGGGGAGAGAGAGAGAGAGAGAGAGGAGATGGATAAATAGAGGGAGAGGATAACGAGGACAAATAAAGATTGCAATGAGGGGAATGGGATAAGTACACAATGAGGGGAATGGGATAAGTACACAATGAGGGGAATGGGATAAGTACACACGCTCCTTTGCAATAGAGCCCCCCAGGGCAAAGAGAAAAAAAAACAGTGATTAAAAGTAAACGCAAAAAATTATGGGTAAAATCATAACAAGAAGAGACATGATACACTCACGTGTGTGTGTGTGTGTGTGTGTGTGAGAGAGAGAGAGTGTGAGTGTGTGTGAGTGAGTGAGTGAGTGAGAGAGAGAGAGAGAGGGGGGGGGGGGTAACGAAACGAAACGAATTTTATTTCAAGATGGTTGTGGAATAAGCTTTGTTACTTAAATTATATATATATATATATATATATATATATATATATATATATATATATATATATATATATACATCCAACCCTCTTGACAAAGAAAGAAAGAAAGAAAGAATAACTAACTGAATACATGCACATGTCATATTCCACGCACACACACACACACACACACACACACACACACACACACACACACACACACACACACACACACAGAGGAAGAGAGAGTAGAACAGCTTAAAATGGTTGTGATTTTTTGTTTGTTTGTTTGTTTTTGAAATAGTGTCGATCGAAAATCGTTCAAATATGTGTAGACCGGACATAATTATATTCGATAAGAAATGTGTCGTGCAAGATGTGAAAGAAGGAACTACACTCATTCTCTTCCCTCAATAAGTGGGATAAAAATATCGTTCGTTCTCTCGCTCTTTTCTCCCTGCTCTCCCATCTCTATCCACACACGCACACACACACACACCATGATCCTCCCACCCCACCCTTCCCATCCCACACCTTCCCCCCCCTGCCACCACCACCGCCCCCCGAGCCCCCCTCCCTCCCGCCTCCTCCTCCCACCCTCCCCCACACCCCCGGTTCCCCACCCCACCCCACACAAAAAGACACACAGCAGAACCCCCCCCCCCCCCATCCCCCCTTCCGCCCCAGCACCCAGTGACTCACTCATATGGACGAAGAAATAAACGTGTTTCTTCGCTCAGACCTTACAAAGGCAGTAGCAGCAGCAGCAGCACAACGGAGCCGCCGAGGTGTTTGGCCGAAAGCTGAGCCTCCTCTTGCACATCAGTGGGGGGTTGGGGGTTGTGGGGGGGGAAGTGACGGGCTGGTCAATGAACCGTGTGATCGAAGAACCACGCGCATGGATGCTCCCAACCACACTCTCCCGACTGAGGAGCATCACCAACCCCCTCCCCCCCTACCTACCCTCCCGTCTCCCAACTAGCCCCCCTCAGCTCTTGCAGTCACACAGTCACACACACTCACTCCTCTTCTCTTTCCCTCCCCCGTCTCCATTCTTCGTCATGCTTGCTTTTCTTTATCTTTTTTTTTCTTCTTTTTTTTCTTCTCAAGATTGCGGGTCCTGGTGTGCGCATGCGTCCAGTTGGCGCATGCGTGCACAAAAAGGAAGACGTTTGCTTGGGACGGAGGAGGACAAAAGTGTTGATGCGTATTCACTGATGATATTAGTGTCTTTGTCTGGCCCCCAGCTTTTTGATGGGACGGTTTTCTTTTCTTTGAGTTTAAAAAAATAATTAAAATTAACGCTGTGTGCATGATTGTTCGTCAGTGGTGTACTTGCGTATGATTGACTGTGCGAGCGCGCGCGGCTGTGTGTGAGTGTGTGTGTGTGTGTGTGTGTGTGTGTGTGTGTGTGTATGCGCGCGCACGCATTCGTACGTGCGTGAGTGTGTGTTCGTATGTATGTGAGTGGGCGCGCGCCCATGCGCGCTTCAATGCATTTGCAGTGCGACTTTGAAAATGATTATTTTGAATATGCAATGTTTTTAACGGGTGATATTCATTGTATGTAGTGCGGCTACTTCAACCACTAAACAAATTTTACTTTTATGCACACACACACACACACACACACAGAGGCGCTCTCTCTCTCTCTCTCTCTCTCTCTCTCTCTCTCTCTCTCTCTGTGACTACGAAATCGGGTCGATGGCCTCGGGTTACTTTAAATATGAACCTCATCATAGACCACGAAGATTGTGCGTATACATACCGTTAGATATTGTTTCATATTCCTTATGAAGAGCAGAAGAAGGTTATGAAAAGTGTAGGAGGGAGCGGGGGGTGGGGGGTGGAGAGTGTTTTCCACTTGGTGATATGAGCATGTTGCTTAAGAGTCATTAAACTATTTGAATCTTAAATCTTGAACCACTCTCTCTCACGGGAAGGAGAGGAGGAGGCGGGGGCGAGGGAGGGAAGGTGGGGCGGGGCTGGGGGGGGGGGTGGGGGCAGTAGGTGATTGAGGAGAAGTGGGAATCACAACAAAAAACTGTTTGCTTGTTTGTTTGCATTTTACATGCATCCTTTACCCCCGAAAACGGAGTATGGCTGCCTGCATGGCGGGGTAAAAACGGTCATACACGTAAAAGCCCAGTCGTGTGCATACGAATGGACGTGGGAGTTGCAGCCCACGAACGAAGAAGAAGAAGAAGACATGCATCCTTTGATGAATGTGTGTGTTTGAGGCGATTTATTCGTTCAGCTCAGCCTCGCATTCAGCCCCGGCTCCACTGGACAATAAGTAACGGTTCTCGCGTCATTTCACCCGCAGATTTGTATTTGTATTTGTATTTCTTTTTATCACAACAGATTTCTCTATGTGAAATTCGGGCTGCTTTCCCCAGGGAGAGCGCGTCGCTACACTACAGCGCCACCCATTTTTTTTTTTTTTTTTTTTTTTTGTATTTTTCCTGCGTGCAGTTTTATTTGGCTTTCCTATCGAAGTGGATTTTTCTACAGAATTTTGCCAGGAGCAACCCTTTTGTTGCCGTGGGTTCTTTTACGTGCGCTAAGTGCATGCTGCACACGGGACCTCGGTTTATCGTCTCATCCGAATGACTAGCGTCCAGACCACCACTCAAGGTCTAGTGGAAGGGGGGGGGGGGATATCAGTGGCTGAGCCGTGATTCGAACCAACGCGCTCAGATTTTCTCGCTTCCTAGGCGGACGCGTTACCTCTAGGCCATCACTCCACAGTGGCCATCAGGCCATCACTCCACAGTGGCCACGGCCATCACTCCACAGTGGCCATCACTCCACAGTAAAAAATAGCCATCAACGAATGACGTACAGTTCATCATGTCTCCATGGTCAGGCAACACCCTGCCGTTGAATCACAATGATCCAGATCTGATTGAATAACACCGTCAGACAGCATCGTAACTCAAACCAACCAGCAACAAAAAATACACTGCGTTCGGACAACTCCATATACGCTACACCACATCTTGCCAAGCAGATGCCTGACCAGCAGCGTAACCCAACGCGCTTAGTCAGGCCTTGAGTAAAAAAAAAAAAGAAAAAAAGAAAAGAAAAATACATTAAAAAAAAAAAAAAACAACTACTACTACTAATAATAATATGTATAAGGCGCAAAAAACTTGATGAAATCAACTATAGGCGTACAAAAAACAAACAAACAAAAAACCAAAACAACTAAATAAATAATGATAATATAATGAAAAATAAATAAAATAATAATAATAAAATAGATAAATAAATAAATAAAAATACACACGCAGTCGAATCCTTGTTTCATGAACGTTTGAAGAATGATTTTATGTCAGTCTTCGTTGTTATTCTTTGAATGGAAATTACCTTTGAACTGAAGGGGGAAAAAAA
>NC_134897.1:9347424-9434924 GCF_041734735.1 Babylonia areolata | reverse complement strand
CACACACACACACACACCACACCACACCACACCACACACACGCGTGCGACCGAAAGCTAACAAGTCAGTGGTGATGCGCCTGACAATGAAGCGAGAGTCTCCACGGGTCGGACCGCGATTTTTAACCCTACCTACCCCCACCCACGTATGGGTGAGCTGCAGTGTTGCGCTGTCCTCGGGGAGAGCAGCCTGAATTTCACACACAGAATCTGTTGTGACAAAAGCAATGCACAGTACAATTCTCATTGCTGACACCATCGGACGAGCATCACCCAGGGGACGGAACTCTAGTAATTTCAGTTTGAACAAACGACGGGCGCAATAGCCGAGTGGTTAAAGCGTTGGACTTTCAATCTGAGGGTCCCGGGTTCGAATCTCGGTGACGGCGCCTGGTGGGTAAAGGGTGGAGATTTTTCCGATCTCCCAGGTCAACATATGTGCAGACCTGCTAGTGCCTGAACCCCCTTCGTGTGTATACGCAAGCGAAAGATCAAATACGCACGTTAAAGATCCTGTAATCCATGTCAGCGTTCGGTGGGTTATGGAAACAAGTACATACCCAGCATGCACACCCCCGAAAGCGGAGTATGGCTGCCTACATGGCGGGGTAAAAAAACCCGGTCATACACGTAAAAGCCCACTCGCGTATATACGAGTGAACGTGGGAGTTGCAGCCCACGAACAAAGAAGAAGAAGGAGGAGTTTGAACAAACGAAATAGGATCCGCTCTGTAGAGGATCCAGGATCTCGGTTTATCGTCTCATCCGAATGACTAGAAACTCAGTTTGATTTTCCAGTCAAACTTAGGAGAAAAAGTGATAGCGAGATTCGAACCCAGACCCTCACAGACTCTCTGTATTGGCAGATGAGTGTCTTAACCATTCTGCCACCTTCCTCCGCTATGCATGCTGGGTATGTTCTTCTTTCCATGACTCACCGAACGCTGACGTAGATTACGGGATCTTTAACGTGCGCGTTTGATTTTCTGCATACGTATACACACGAATGGGATACAGGCAGTGGTAGATCTGCACATGTGTAGTTCTCGGTGATTGGTAAAATCCCCACCCTTAATCCACCAGGCGCCGTGACCGCGAATCGAACACAAGAACTCTTACATTGAAAGTCCAACGCTTTTGCCATTCGGCTGTTGCGCACGTCGCCTCCCACTCAGTCTTTGATTTGCAAAGTATGGCAGGAAAAACTTCAATCAACAAACGATTTGATATCTGTAGTATTCTCTCTCTCTCTCTGACACACACGAGCACAAACACACACACACACACACACACACACACACACAATGAGGTCATCGATCGTGTTGCAGGCTAAATCATGAAAACTTGCTCGTGTATACCTAGTAACAACAAATAAATGACAGTGGAACTGAATTGTACTTTTACTGAACTGAATAACTTTGATTTATGAATGTGGTTTTGTTTGAATGATAATTCTAACACCCTATGCGTTCTGGCTGCATTTTGAACTGACCCGTCACTTGAAACGTTCATGTGTTTGCGAGTTTGCACAGATTGTTTGTTCTCACACCCCGCTGATATGGACTGTTGGCCAAATCAATAAACCATTCGGTGTTCCAGTTAGTCTTCTGTCTCTTTCTCGCAAAAGCGTGCACGTGAACAAGCACACAGGCTGTGGGCCGACTGATGCATACGCAGGTTCACCCGCATGTCTCTGTCTCCTATCTGCATGTGCAAGCGCACACATGAATATATAATGTATGTCATTCTATGCTGCAAATGTATTCACAAATCAACCCCTTCCTATCTCTGTGGCTGCCTTCACCTCTACACTCCATCTCGCTCACTACGATCAGCTTCGGATCCACTCTATTTACGCATACCCAGATTCAAACTCTCGACTGTTGGCCGCCGTTCTTTCTCTGTCTCTGGACCTTGCAGTTGGAATGAACTTCCTCTTTCGCTTCGTCAAGTCTCCACACTCAGCTCTTTCAAGTCTGGCCTTAAAACCCACCTCTTCCCAAAATAGCCTCCCTTCCCTGCCTCTTCCTTGTCTTCAGTTTCTCCAGTTTTAGAGTTATGCGTGCGTGAGAATGACTGGTGCGAAAGCGCTTTGATTTGTCTATGCACAAGATTCAGCGCTATATAAATACCATTATTATTATTATTATTAAGGTTGCAAATAAGTGCAATAATCAAATACGAATTCTCCCTCTCTCTGTGTGTCCCTTCCGCCTCTCTGTCTGTCTGTCTGTCTGTCTGTTTGTCTCTCAGTCTCTCTCTCTCCGATCTTGCTTATTCATGAATACAAGCGTACAAGTGAACATAAGATCTACTTAATAGTATTGCAGATAACCGCAGTTATCATACAATCTCTCTCTCTCTCTCTCTCTCTCTCTCTCTCTCTCTCTCTCTCTCTCTCTCTCTCTCTCTCTCTCTCTTTCGCGCACGTGATCCAGTGGTCGAAGTTTAGGATTGCAGATAACTGCAGTAATTACGATTTCCGTCGACCTGCGCATTTTAGGGGCACCTCCACCCCGCCTCCCCGGGCCCCCACCCATTCTTTCTTTGTCTGTCTGTTTGTCTGTCTCGTCTGATTATTCGAACGCACACGTGAACAGTCGCACGGTCTAAGTTTAGGATTGCAGATAACTGCAGTAATTACGGGTTTTACCGTCAGGTCGACTTGGGCGAGTTGGGAACTGCTTGGTCGGTGAGGTGATGACCTAAATAGACAGCACTTCCTAATTAAGCAAGTGCGAGAAGAAACACCTTTCAGACACCTCCAAGGTGCGCGGCAGACTCAATACAACAGCGGTGTCTCTCCTCCCAGACCCACAAGTTTGCTGTGAAGAAAAGCGCTGAGAGAGAGAGAGAGAGAGAGAGAGCAGGGAGTGTTAGGAGACGGGTGTTTTGTTAGAAGTGGGAGGTAAGGGTAGGGGGAGGGGGGGATGGGAGGTACTGGGTGGGTGAGGCAGGAGATAGTGGGAAGGAAGGGGAGGGCAGTTGGGGGAAGGGGGTGGGTGGGTGGCTAGAGGGGGGGGGGAGGCAGGGGTGAGGGATGAGGGTGTGTGTGTGTGTGGGGGGGGGGGGGGGGGGGGGGGGGGGGTGCTGCTTATCAGCCGGCGTGATTGGCTGAGCGGTAGGCGAACTATTGGCTTTGGCCTCAATCCATTGAGAGGTGAGGTGCGGTGCGGGACCGGGGTTGGCCGAATGGCTACGTGTTTCTTTCACTTCTTTTTAAAAAATATTTTTTATATGTATATATATATATTTTTAAAATATAAATTATTGTTTTTGTGTTGTTGTTTCTCCACAGTTTTTCCCCTTCTCCCACCCACCGCATCCCCTTCGCGCTGTACTCCACTGAGATGTATGTTAGAGTAATACAGGAATACAGGTTAATTAATACGGGTGAAGTAATGTCAGTTGTGGTAACGATGTCGTGTTCAGATGGTTCAGCATTTACGAACGCGTATTTATGTTTGGGGAGTATAAAGGTGTGTACAAAAAGGATGTCGCGCGCGCGCGCGCGTGTGTGTGTGTGTGTGTGAAGAGAGAGAGAGAGAGAGAGAGAGAGAGAGATCGCCAGGTTTATTTCAAAAGTGTATTCTACTTTTATCTGCCACAGTTATAACTTCCAGTACTAAGCTGCTACTGACACTGCTGCCGCTACTGCTGCTGTCAATTGTAACCAAAAGTAGGATCAATAATGGCATGGTCATGGTAATGGTGTTTGTACGGCACCTGTTTCTACCTGTGGAATACTCAAAAAGCCGTTATCTCACTACAGGTTATTTCCTTCGCAAGAACAAGTAATCCTGCTTACGCTCACATTAATTCGTGCACACGCACATGCAACCATGTATGCATACGCACATGCTCTCTCCCAGGCACATAACACTCACACACATACCAGTGATATTACACACAAACACATACCCCCCCCCCAACCCCCCTTCCCCCACTTACGCGTAGCTTACGTGTAAAATTTACAGTAAATCTGTTTCAATGTGTCGGTACATCCGCATGCACAAGAAACAGAACAGAATATGCCCTTATCACAAGCGTACTGTGGTCACAAGGACTGATGCCAATTAACCCCAATGAGATACCAGTAGGTCTCCATACGGTACAGCATAGGCCTTCGATAGGGCTTTTCACCTCTGCATGTCAAGGCAAAGCACGGTAAGAAGTTTTATTTCACGTGCTCCCTTGGGGAATTGAACATGTCGTTCGATCAACCATGTTGGATAGATCGCTATAACATGTTTTATTTCGTGCCCTGGCGCAATCTTTGTTATAGATGTATTACAAGATTGCAATGAGCATTAAACAATGCAAATGAATATGATATATCAATGATGATTAAAAGTTGTGAGGTCAAACGTCATATAGTATGTTAGGGCAGTGAATTAATGCACGCTCGTCCTGTCCTTCCGCCGTTTTAACTCTCCCCAACCGAAGTCAAGTTCCCATTCACACACCTGCCGGGGGTAGACTGAGGAAAATCAGAGTAAAGTGCCTTTCCCAAAGGACACAACAGCATGCCGAAACGTGGCTTCGAACTCTGATCACTGGTGAACATTTGGTCCAGCGCCTACCCGAGTCTGTAACAAACTGGAAATCATGTTTTTTTTTTCCCACAAGACAGGCATAAATAGAGATGTCATGGAAAGACAGCCCCCTCCCCCTCTCCACCGCACCCCAGGCTAAAGTAAATTCCTGTTCTCCAAATTTACATGCCCAGAGTTTGCCCCAATAACACGCTGATAAAGGCGTCCTCTAGTTCGCCACTCACGCGACTGTTCTTCTTTCGCTGATGCGAATAATCCTAATCATAAGCTGTTTGATAATCAACGGCTAAAAACACCGGTGCGAAAAAGGCATAGCGGGCGTGTGCGTGTCTGAAGTCACGTAGACTGATTTCGTGGCGTCAATTGTCGAGGAGCGTGACGTAAAGAAGCACGCGCGTGTCGTCACAAGACATGACGTCGCTGCAGAAAACGTCGTTTTTTACGGTCAGCTGGCTGAAAGGGAACCCCCGACCTTTCTCGCTGATTGCAATTTAGCTTGGAAATGGATGAAAGGTTGTCAGTGTCGAATCGCCTGTGCTTGTGTGTGTGTGTGGGGGGGGGGGGGGGGGGGGGGGGGGGGGGTGCGCGCGCGCGCGCGCACTCTAGTGTACATAACGTGTATTGTATGTTCACACTATAGTTTGGAAAAAAAAAAACGGCTGTCATTTCTTGTGAACAGCACTTTCTGTTATTATTGTTGTTTTTAAACTTCAACAGACTCAGTTCCATGTGTCGGAAGCCTCAAAACTAAACTGCCAAGCGCGCCGCGCGAGTGTTGCGAGCCGTGTGAGATCTCGACAGCCAAGGTGTCGTCTGCTTGAGCGTTCGGTTTCTTCCTACTTGTGGATGTGTGTGTTTTCGTCAGGACAGGATTTCTACTCTGCTCCCTTCTGCCTGCCAAACTTCGTTGCTGCAACACTAGTAAGAGACCCACATCGTTCACTGTGCCACCAGACCTGTTCTTGTCTGCTTTTTTGTGAAGGAAAAACAGTGCTCAGAGATTGGCAGCCAAAATTCTTTTTACATTTTTTTTTTTTATTCGGGGGGTGGCGAGTATTGTGTGGAAGAAACTATGCTCGCGCTCGTGTGAAGAAGTAGATTTACGATTACAGAGTCGAGAAGGTGTTCGGGGTTGTTTTAAATCAAGGGTAGAGCGCGTACTTTTGAAGTGCTCGGGTGTGTGTGTGCCTCTGTACACGATTTGCTTTGATTTGGTTTGAGGGAAGAAAACAACGAAAGTTTGAAGCCGTTTTTGGTGTTCAAGACAGCACTGATTGTGTTTGTGATGGCGTGTGTGGGTGTGGGGGAGGTTTGATGCGCTCACCCCTCCGCCCCGTCCAACGTGTCTGCGACAGAACTGGGTGTGGTAGATGGTATCTGTGAAGTGGACTGATTTGTAGGTATGACGGCCCGGAGTTAGCTAGCTGATCAGGCCATGCTGCTATGGCGGTAAGTGGGGGTTCTTTCATGGCTGACTGACTGACTGATTGATGATGGCAAGATTGGGTTTGGAGATGATTGTGGAAGTTAAGATTGGGTTAAGAGATGATTGTTTGTTGACTGATCTAATGATAGATTGCGTTTCGCCTAGAGCCACTTTGTTTGTTTCTTGAAACTGGATGTTGGAACCAGTTGTTTGTTGATTTATATACTGTTTGGGTTTAAGAGTCGATTGTTCGTTGATTAAAAATGGATTTAGTGTGAATTGTTGATAGATTGATTGGAATCAGTTTAGAGCCAATTGTTTATTGATAGAATTGTTGAATGATTGGATTTAGGGTTAATGGTTTATTGACTGATCTGTTGTTTCAATGGATTTAGAGCTGATTGTTTCTTTAACTATTGATTGAGTGGATTTAAAGCCAGTTGTTTGTTGACTGAGCTGTTGATTGATCGATTCTACAGCCACTTGTTTAGAAGTCTCAGCTTGTTTGTCTTTTTTTTCACACACACCCCTCCCCCCGCCCCCCTCCCTCCTTCCTCTCTCTCTCAGTCTCGCTGTTTCTCCATCTTAGGGTTGGAATTAAAAAAAAAAAGAAAAAGAAAGTAATATTTCTAGCGCTTTCAATGACCAAGTATTGGTGATTTCCTTCGTCCAAACAGAATGTAGTCTGAAATAAACCTTTGTATAAAAGCTGTACGATTAATTAATCAAGCATCCTGCTTGTGATACATTTAGATCTGCCACTACTGAAGATGTGCTACCTGCCACTTGGCTTTCTGTTACTACGAAGTTACGAGACCACTTCTGTGGCTGTAACTGTCAGTCGGTTTATGCCGTAACTGCTGTGACGACACTGTCGCTGAGAATGTAGCACACAGTTTCTGTTTCCATCTAGACGTATTGCTTACCGTTACTCAGAGACTATGCATGTTAATTGGAATTAGAGAAGAATCAGTTGGCCCTTTTAGAGCTATTTCTCACCGAAAGAGCCTCAAGGTTCGTGGAGATTTTCACTTTTGGTGATGTCATTTAGTTGTTTATGTCATAAATACGTCACTCCGTTGACGAAATATAACTTTTCGCAGCCTACAGGTCACCAATGCTATCAATTAAGCGCAACAACAACAACAACGAAAAATAAACAAACAAAAATTTCTTTGTCAGTCAAACATACTTCGTGTTAGGCTACACATGAACAAGAAAATGTTAGACGGAGACCACAGGACAGTAACTGATTGTTATCTACATGATTAAAAAGCTTTCCATGGCAGTTGGACTTTATGATAAATGTTGACTTTATGATAATTATAGACCAATACTATTTTGTTGTTTTGTATTATTGCAAAGATCGATGCGTGTCTGGGTCATGTCAGGTCATATTCGTTACTGATAACTGTTCACGTTTTTTCTAAGAACCACCAGTTTGTTGTGTTAGATGGGTCCGGTTGTATTCATTTAGGTCTAAGAAAGTTCATGGGCAGCGTTCGTGAAGATAATACCGTTATTAATTGATGAAAAGGTCTGCCACTCCGTCATCAAATGTTTCCAAACCGCAAGTGAATGTGTAAATTGTAATACATCGGATTTGTTTCTCTTCTTTTTCTTTTCAGAGTAAAGCATGTGCAAGTGCCTCTTTGTGAAAAAAAAACGAAAGTTCATTTTCCAGGTTGCTTGTCTAATATTGACTAGCCAGGCTGCATTGATATGTTATTAATGTTTTTATTGTGTTTATAAACCTTTCCCAGTTTTTAATTAAACCACGCCCACAATAATGATCATTTTTGAAAAACAACTCATTTCTCAAAAATTTGTTATCGGACATTTACGTCTCAGATTTTATGTGTGTGTATTGCATGTGCGCGCGCGCGTTGCTGCTAGCATGTGTATGTGTTTGAGTGTAATCATGTCATGTTTGCGCGTGTGAATGCCTGTGTGCCTGAATGCCTGTGTGCCTCTCTTTACGTGCGCGTGTAAATATCAGTGCGCGTCTGTGTCTGCGTTTGCGCCTCTCTCTTACTCGTTGCCCCAGCACTGGGTGAGAAAAAGCATTTGTCCTGTTGTGCTTATCTCATTACTTTGGTTAGATAAAATTCGTTAGCTTCTCCTCTTTCGCCGCCCCCCTCCCCCCTCTCTCTTTCTCTCCCTCCTAACTTTCCCCTGCTCTCTTTTTGTTTTACAAATACCCAAACAGCCACCCCCTCCTACTCTACCCCCCCGCTCTACTCTCCTGACTTTCGTTCAGGTTTACACACGGCCATAATAACCCCCCACCCCCACCTCGCTTTTTCCCCACCCCACCTTTCTCCCCTCCCCACACCACCAGCAAGCTCTCAGAGAGGCAGCTGCGGATCTGGGAGCCTCCCCAGTAGGTAGAGTTATTTGCAATCACTCAGCAAGGAGCCAGTGCAGTGCAGAGTGTTATGTCGCTGATAGATCGTTCGCACGTGCTGTTCGTAGCCAGCTCTGGCCCAACGAACGTATACGCCACACAGCACAACACAGCTCAACCAACACAGCACATCACGTTTAGCTTGCTCCCACTTCACTGTACGTTCCCTGTCTGACTGCAGAGGGGATTGCAGATGAATATCCCCGACTGTAGTATAGCCGGGAAACTTGATCAAGTTCATTCAGTTCGGTCGTGTGTGTGCGTGCGTGTGTGTGTGTGTGTGTGTGTGTGTGAAGGAAACAGACAGACAGACAGGAACATAGATCTGTCCATCTTCATCATCAACATCATCGTCGTCGTCATTTCTCACTTCGCCCCGAAGTTGATGACCCGCTCTGTGTTTTCATGTGTGGTAGTTGGTGGTGGTGATGATGGTGGTGGTGGTGGTGTAGTAGATGTCTGGCTGTCGTTGGGAAGTAGGGGACGTTTGTTTAAGAAGGTCTGGTCGAAATTAAAGTCGGGGGGGAGCGAGAGAAAAAAAAAGTGTGTCCATGTGTGTGTACCTGAACGTGAAAGAATAGGGTTCGGGGAGAAGGAGAAAGTGTGTGTGTGTGTGTGTGTGTGTGTGTACACGCTCGCGCGCGTTATGTCAGAGAGAGAGAGAGAGAGGTGGTAACGGAGAGAGAGAGAGAGAGAACCCAGATCTATCCATCTTAATGCCCTCACACTAGTCTTAGATCTGATTGAGTTGGTAGTGATGGCGGCGAGGGAGGGTGTTGGTGAAAAGGTGTGTGTGTGTGTGGGGGAGGGGGGGGGGAGGTGAGGGGGTAATTTTGATTGAGATGTCGATGGAAGAATCGGGTGGGCTGGGGGGAGTGGATACGTGTGTGTGTGTGTTAAAAGGAGAGAGAGAGAGAGAGAAAGAGAGAGTATAAAGGAAATGAGTATCAATCAAGCAGTGTGTGTGTTTGTGTGTGTGTGTGTGTGTGTGTGTGTGTGTGTACGCACGTGCGAGACTACGTGTGTGTCTGCGTGCATGTGCGCGCGCGTTTAAGTGTGCATGTATAATTATGTTATTTTGGTATGTTAATTATAGATTCGTTTGAGCAATTGAGCGTCAAGCATGCATTAATATGTGTTGGTATCATTTGGTTGTTTGTGTCTCTGTGTCGTTCCTTTACACACACACACACACACACACACATACACACACACATATCCACACATGCACACGCGCGCACACATGCACACGCACACACATATGCACACGCACACATATGCACACGCACACACACATACACACACACACACATAAACGCACACACACACACACACACGTATGTTTGTGTGTGTCAAGTGCAGCTCATGTTGTTCCAATGTAGAGCGTTGGAATAGGTTCTCAAGATGGGTTTTACACTGGTGCCACATGTAAACATGTGTTTCCAAGTGGAAACAGACTTGTCAGCTGCCCGTCCACTTTTCTCCCTCATCTTCGCAGTTCATCAGCTTTTGCAGGGTAGAAAATGCCGCTCTCCCCCTTTTAATCTCTTTCATCCATTTCAGTGGTTCCAAAACAGACCCCGTATGATTGATTTGGGCACCCCCCCCCCCCCCCCCCCAACAATTTCTCTGATGTGAATAATTTCGTGTTGCAAAAAGCAGCAACAAAACGTTCCTGTAACGTCATTAGAATTAAAAAACGCACAGACACACACAAACATGCATACATACACACACAGTGCACGCGCGCGCGCGCGCACACACACACACACACACACATACACACACACACACACACACACACACACTTTGACAAAGTCAGTGCCGCTTTGAGAGTTACAGTTGCCATGAATTTCACGCTTTTACGGCACGACAGGAAATGACTCTGGACATCAAAGATGGAATGGACGCTGATGCGTTCTCACAGAACACAGCTGGAAAGCTGGTGGCTTTTCGTGGTATCATCACGTTACTGATGAATTACACGGACCGATGACCATCACACGCTTATTACAGCTTCAGTTTAGGGGGGAAATTAAAAAAGAAAAAAAAAGAAAAAGAAATAAAGAACAGTAATAGAGGGGGGAAAAAAACCCATTAACAGCAACTGTTGTTTCGTTCGCTAAAAATACATAAAGGCTTCAATTGAGGGGTCCGGGTACTGGGGATGGGGTGGGGTGGCTGTATCAATGGCTTCCAATTGACCAAAACTCTTGTCCTCTCTTCATGTGATGATAGATGTTGTTCACGGGTATCTAGATAGATTACTTGTTTTCCCCTGTCCATCGTCCAGGCACGTTTGAATTTATTCTCTCCGTACGAGCGACAAAAGAGCGCGACGATGACGGCGTTTTGTCAAGACAAGGCGTGTTATTATCAGGAAACCCTGTGGAGACACATGAAAACGTTACATATTTCATTTAGAGGCGTTTGATTGGCTAAGAGCGGACCGGGCAAGACTGGACCGTCTTTTCACTGTTAGCCGCGCGAAATTTGGTCAAGCAGAGCAAACCGATAGGCCTAGCTTGCATCAGTTTGACATGGTAAGTATATGTATCACCAAACATGGAGTATAATACAAACCCCTCCTGTTTCTTGTAATAATACAAATATAAATCACATCTGGCATGGTATTCTCCTCGGTTTCAGTATTACAAACGGAGGATGAAGACGAAAAAGTACCTCCATTGTAACGACGAAAGCAAGGAGGCTGGGTCATTCAGATTGATACTACGCGCTGGACGTCGGATGTGGTCCATGTAGGAAGGAAAATCACATTGAATATCGGAGAAAACTGGCTGTCCAGAGTTGGTGATTATTATACAACATAATCTTACGATCATGATGTAAAGAGAAAACATATGCAGAAAAAAATAACCAAGTCATCTGTCAAAGATGAGGGGGAAGGGGGGTGGGGGGGCGAGAAGAAGAAGAGAAAAAAACCCAAACACACACACACACACACACACACACACACACACACACACACACATGTATGTATGTATATATATGGGAGAGGAGTGGGAGGTCGGAGGAAGATTCAAACCCTTCAAAGTTAACAACCGAGGGCCATGTGATTTTACTCTCAAGGGACACGGCCAGTTCTGTGGCCCCCCGATATGTCTGCACTTTCGTCCCCTGTGTATTCGTCAGATATCTATCTAGGCAATGGCAGTGAAGTAGCCTCCCCTCAGGAAGTGATCCACAGTGAAATATAAATCCGGTTTAACTTTAAAACAATATTGAAAATAAATGTGAAAAAAAATTAAAAAAATTGTTAACTCGCGTCTGTCTCAGTCCACGCAGAATTTAGATGAAGTTCAAAAGTTATTGATTTCCTTAGAGAAACCGACATACGATAAATCATAACGCGGTGAAGAGAGAGGAGGGAAGGGGGGGGGGGGGCGGAGGTTAGGAGGGAGGATGTGGGGGGGGGCGGGGGGGGGGGCGGCAATAGGTGGGCAATCTGGCAGGGCGTCAACTGAAGAGGGAGCGAGGGATGAGAAGTGAGAGACAACGACAACAACAACAACAACAACAAAACACCCACAAAACAACGAATGCGTGAGACAAACAGGATATAGATATGCGCTGATAGAGAAAAGGGGGGGAAAAGCAGAAATACAGACAGACAGACATACACACACACACACACACACACGCACGCACGCACAGCCTCACACAAACATGCATACATACACACACAGTGCGCGCACACACACACATACGCACATACACACGCACAGACACACACATACACACACTCTCTCTCTCTCTCTCTCTCTCTCTCTCTCACACACACACACACACACACACAAACATGCATACATACACAAAGGCACACACACACACACACACACACGCACACACACACACACACACTGGGGGGAGGGGGCAGGGGGAGGAGACAAATAATCCTCGCTGATTCATGCGCGTATGGACAAACGGAAAGGAAAACAACAACAACAACAACAACACACACACACACACATACACACACACACACACACACACACACACACACACACACACACACACACACACAAAACCACCACACGAGGAGTCTCAAGAAAACCATGCATAGGAGGGGGCCCTTCACAGGTAAGACTGACTGACACCTGTCAGCCCACTGAGCAGGTGATGATCAAAAAGCCGTTGTGGAGTCCACCACCCCTCTAACCCCCCCCCCCCCCCCCCCCCCCCCCGCCCCCCCCCACACACACTTTTTTCACCATCAGCTGTTCAGTGGTCCACATGGAGGTGTGAACATGTCAGTAGTTTTCCATCGCTCACAGTCAACTTGACCCAACAACTTCTTGGTGTATATATATATATGGTGGTGGGGGAGTTGACAGGTTGGGAGAGATGGAGGGGCTGGCATAGGAGGCAGAGGTAAATCATGCGAAACGGGGAGCTTGGGGAACGAGGTATAGTTGAGAGAGTGGGGAAGGGGGGCAGGGGGTGGGGGTGGGGGGTGGCGAGAGGGGGTATAGGCTACGAGGGGGGATGGATGGGACAGAGAGAGAGGAGGTGCAAAAGGACCCCCCCCCCCACCCCAACCCCCCTATCCCCCCCGGGCCCCCCTCCCAGTCGCAGTGTATTCCGTGCAGATCGGCTGTTAAACATTATCTCTGTCTCTGTCTCTTATATAATGTATGTGTGTGCGCGTGCGTGCGTGCATGCGTGTGTGTGTGTGTGTGTTTATGTGTGCGCTGCGCGCTTACATACATACATGTATGTGTAGCCCTCGCACCATCAATTGGCGAAAGCCAATATACCCCGCAGCCTGATCCTGTCTGAGGGGCTTTAAAGCCTCCCCCCCTCTTCCTCCCTGCTCGAACGATTGCTTGTCCAACACGTCACTGATTACCCCCCCCCCTCCCCTCCCCTTTATCCCCACTTCCCTTCCCCCACCCCCTCACCATCTTTCTCTCCCCTTCCCCCTCCCCCCTTTCCTCCCTCCCTCCCATTCCTCGATCACCTTCACCCGTATACCCGCTTGATTCAAAACTGTGAAAGAGAACGGTGTGTGTGTGTGAGAGAGATTGGAAGTCGTGATCAAACTATACAACTCGGCATCGCATGCACGAACGATACCAGATTGGTGCGGAAGATTAGAAAGAAGAAAGAAAGAAAGAAAGAGGGAGCGAGCGAAAGAAAGGAAGAACGAACAAACCTTCCTTTTGATTTGCAGAGACCGAGATGGGTAAAACCCATGGCATAATGACACTGAAAGGAGAGAGAGAGAGAGATTCAGATTATTTATTCATTAATAGGCCTAGGCCCCTTATGAAGGGGTAAGTGACAATATAAGTAATAACAAACGAAATGAAAATATATAACCAACCATAATAAGTACACCTATTACATAAACGCTGCAATGAAGTACAGCATCTTAAGATGTCACGATATCCCGAAATTTAAATGCCTGGTGTAAAAACAGTGCCAGATTCCATATATCAGCATGTCTCGTGGATGACAATAATAAACTCAATTTGAATAAACATGGCTGTCGATAGTACTTAGGTGAGAGAGAGAGAGAGAGAGAGAGAGAGAGAGAGAGAGAGAGAGATTAGACTGTTGCTTAATTCATTACTTAAAAAAAAGAGAAGAAAATAGAAGAGAGAATGGGAAATAAAATCAAACAAACGAATAAACATAATCGCGAAAAGTGCCGATGTATTTTTATGTTCGTATTCATTTTATGAAGAAGACAACAATGTCACGAATTGTCCCAGGCATTCTGAAATGGAAGCACATTGCAAGAGATACTGATGCTGGTCAACTTTCTATATTATATAACAACAAATGAAACAAACAAATAAATCAATAGACAAGAAAAGAAGAAGAAGAAGAAAAAAGAAAGGATTAAAAACAATAAATAATAAAACGGGGTTCATTCTCAATTTCTCTTTCATTCTTTCTCTAGCTTCAATTTTGTATTCGGATATATGTTTGTACGTTACTCTCACATTCGTTTTTTTCTGTAGCAAAGCAAGAATAATGATAATAATAAGGTAGCCGTGTACCGAGTGGTTCTAATAGGGTACGGCACAAAAGACTTAACTAAATGATTGATTGAATGAAAGGATAGACAAGATCCCACGCACAGGCCAGGAACATATAGAGGCCAGTCACAAATGGGGTTTTCTATTGGTTTATTTACAATAGTTATAAACTAAAGGAGAAGACTAAGAAGAAGTAATGAGAAGAAGACAGTGCCTGGAATGACACAAACAAATGTCATAAGCACAACATGTCGGCACAAGTGAGTAGTAAAGAACATGTATACATATCACATGGAAAGACTATCACTCGGGTTTGGGATACGCAACAACATAATGCATATATGTGAAGACCAAACGCTGACATCAAATGACATTTCTAATACATTTAAATAGCGCAGTTAAAGTGATTGAAGCGATGCCGCTTGGTCATAATAATAATAGTAACAATAATAATAATGAGTGGCATTTGTATTGTGTATTTTTCTAAGCATGTTTAGACTCAGTGTGCTGGCAGTCGCTCCATTCACACGCAGCCACACCCTACACCTATTTTATTCATGCTGGTTTGTAGATATATTGAAAAGTTCCAGTAAATAACGTATTATCTTTGTTATTATCTTTCCACAATCAGCTGTTAAAAAAAGTTATTATCTTTGTTATTGTCTTTTTCTGCAAACAGTTTGGTCAGTACAAGTCAAGATTTTTGTTACCTGACTGATTAAAATATTAATGAGACTTAACTTGTAAGGTGAGGTTTGATCAGAGTTCTACCCTTTGAGAAGGCACCACCTCAGAATTAAGACTGAGATTTGAACTTCACAAAGTCGGGAATGCAAAACTTATCTTTCTTATGTTGTGGTAGTTTCTGTATCGTTTTGTATGTAGGATGAAATCACCTGATTTTCTGACTCTGTGATACGGTTCATACCATTGCGTACGCATACATGTATAAGCGCAAATTACATGGTGTTCAGTTGTTTGTCTTAGAATAGCCTCTCGCGGTGGAAGAGATTAATTGCGTTCACATGTATAAGCGCAAATTACATGGTGTTCAGTTGTTTGTCTTAGAATAGCCACTCGCGGTGGGAGAGATTAATTGCGTTGCCATGTATATGCGCAAATTACATGAGTTCGGCTGTTTGTCTTAGAATAGCCTCTCGCGGTGGAAGAGATTAATTGCGTTCACATGTATAAGCGCAAATTACATGGTGTTCAGTTGTTTGTCTTAGAATAGCCACTCGCGGTGGGAGAGATTAATTGCGTTGCCATGTATATGCGCAAATTACATGAGTTCGGCTGTTTGTCTTAGAATAGTCACTCGGGGTGGAAGAGATTAATTGCGTTCACATGTATAAGCGCAAATTACATTAGTTCGGCTGTTTGTCTTAGAATTGCCACTCGCGGTGGAAGAGATTAATTGCGTCCACATGTATAAGCGCAAATTACATGGAGTTCGGCTGTTTCTCTTAGAATAGCCACTCGCGGTGGAAGATTAATTGCGTTCACATGTATAAGCGCAAATTACGTGGAGTTCAGTTGTTTGTCTTAGAATAGCCACTCACGGTGGAAGAGAAGGGGGGAGGGGGAATGAGAAGAAGACAGAAAATACGAACGTTGAAGAGACGTTTAATGACACTGATTTGATTTTTTTTCTGTTGTAGCAGTTGTTTATGAACTACACAGATACTGTCGTTGTTGGAGTTTCCCATCTTCCATTGGTTTCTACTGTAGGGATGTGCGGGGGAAAAAAAAAAAATCCTGACTATCGTACGGCACGTATTATATTATAGCGTTGTTTACCAGTTACTATTTCTTTTAGTCTTTTGTGAAGGACTATGACTCTCAAACTAGGAGGCAAAATTGCACTGGCTCTTAGTGCTGCAGCCTTGTGGGCTAGTTGGCCTTTGGGAACCATCCCAACGCCGACTGACCTAAAACCCTCTTGGCCGAGAGAGTGGGGATGTAACTTGGGCAAGACACTCTCCATTATAATCAAATTCTAGCCCAAATAGTCGGAACAGCAGTTTGCCTCCTCTGCTGTTCTGATGGTCATAGTCGGACACGACTGACTAACATATTCCTTTCCTATCATCTATCCCAAGATGAGCGGGGAGGTGAGGGGGAGGGTGGAGGGGGAGGAGTGGGAGGGGGGGGGGATCCTCAAGACGCGGTTGTTGGTCTCTCCACCATGCAACATCAAAAGCGTGGAGTTGTGCTGTACGCGGTCGCATCTGGTTCTGTCTTGACTTCACCTCCACCCCATCCTCTCGGGTAAAACCAAGCGAGAAGATAAAACCAAGATTGGAAAAGCAGCACGCATCCACAGCGTGTGAACACCGGAAGTGGGCCAACATGGCTGCAGTTCAGCCAAGGGGTCATATCCGGTCAGATTCAAGTGGGTAGTGTCTTGTAGAAATGATAAGCGGGTCATGCTTTTTATACATAAATGCGCGTTGCAAGATGTCCTTTTTAACCCTGCGCTCCCCTGTCGCTGTATAAAGCTTCTTTTTTTTTCTCTCTCTCTCTCATTTTTTCCCCTCCTTTTTTTTTTGTGAGAGGGTGTGTGTGTGGGAGGGCGGTATGCATAGAAGTTTGACGAACTGAACATGAAAACGATGAAACTGAAAGGTTGAGCTCTGAACGTTGAAGAGACACAACAAGAAGTAGGCTTCCCCCGTCAGTTGGCCAGTGTCCATCGCACAAAACCTCCCACGCCTTGGTCATAAACGGGCGCAATAGCCGAGTGGTTAAAGCGTTGGACTGTCAGTCTGAGGGTCCCGGGTTCGAATCACGGTGACGGCGCCTGGTGGGTAAAGGGTGGAGATTTTTACGATCTCCCAGGTCAACATATGTGCAGACCTGCTAGTGCCTGAACCCCCTTCGTGTGTATATGCAAGCAGAAGATCAAATACGCCCGTTAAAGATCCTGTAATCCATGTCAGCGTTCGGTGGGTTATGGAAACAAGAACATACCCAGCATGCACACCCCCGAAAACGGAGTATGGCTGCCTACATGGCGGGGTAAAAACGGTCATACACGTAAAAGCCCACTCGTGTGCATACGAGTGAACGCAGAAGAAGAAGAAGAAGGTCATAAACATTATCATCTTTCTGTCCATCGCCATAACCTTACAGGTATATAAGAACTAAAATAAACTGGTTTTTGCCTTCAGCCTAAGTGTGTCAACGACCGTTTGATTTGGCTTGAACAGGAAGACTTTGTAAGGTTTAAATGTACATTCTGTATAGTGTGAGGCACCACAGATACAACACGAAATGAATTTGGTACAGCACCCGCCGCCCCCCTCCACCTCCCCGCCATACCGTGTGTGTGCGTGATTGCGTGCGTGCACCCGCACGTGTATGTGAGTGCCTGTGCGCGCGCATTATGTGCCAAGCAATTCAACAAACCGAAATGGACAAACAGGTTCATGGATTGATGTAACCTTTCCTCTTATCTATCTATCTATCTGTTTGTCTGTCTGTCTGTTTGTCTGTCTGTCAGTGTGAATTCTTTTTTTAAATTAAAAAAACAACTAATTAAGTTATTTATTTTAGATAATAAGTTTGTTCACAATCCATTTGTTTATTTTATTCTAGGATTTGTTTGATGAGTTTGTGTGTGTGTGTGTGTGTGTGTGTGTGTGTGTGCGTGCATGCGCGCGCGCACACACACGCGCGGGCATATGTCAACGTAATGCCATGAAGCGATGACCAGTTTCAAGGGGTTTACGACAACTAGGAACAACACATACGCAACACGCGTGTATTTTTTTTTTAAAACAACCAAACAAACACTGAAGGCTGCTATCAAGAAAACAAACAAACAAACAAACAAACACAGCAACAATAACATAATTATTCTAATAATGTAAGCCGGATTTAAGATTAAAAACAACAACCAAAAAACAAAGCACAATGCAAACACAACAGTGATGTTTAACATCATTTAGACATTTTGGATTTGTTTGAATTGAAACGTCCAGTCAGAACTGCACTTTTTTGCCGTTGTTCTTAACTGCAGAGAGAGAGGAGGAGGCAGGGAAGAAGTGAGGGAGGAATGAAAGAGAGAGAGAGAGAGAGAGTGTGAGAAATGCTGTTTTCCACATGTTGCTTTCCATAATTCGTTAGATTTATTTGTTTTTGACATTTTCTTTCATTTTCAAGGGAAAGGGAACCACTAATTTGAAGCCATGTTTTGTTTGCAGTCCATTTATTCATTCATACCATTTCGTTGTTATTTCATGTTTCAGTAATTTCTTTCTTTGTTTATTTAAGTATGTGTTCGGCTGATTATTTCTTTCTTTTTTTTTTCTTTTTTTTTTTTTCCAATTTATTTTCATGGATTTATTATTCAGTTTGTGTATATTCTATTCACTTTTTTTCCCCTTTTGTTTTGTTCGTTTTATTCATTTGTTTCGTTGATCCATTTGTAAGGAGCGTTCTTATTTATTTATTTATTTATTCATTCATTTTTAATTCTATCGAATCTTTCTGTTTATATATGTTTAGTTTCTTTATTCTGTTCTTTGTTTTGTTTATCCATCCCTTTGTAAGGGATGTTATTTATTTACATATCTTTTCGCTTTTATTGTTGTTGTTGTTTTTATTATTATCTTTTTGTTGTTGTTTTGTTTGTCCATGTGTTTGGTTTGTTCATTTCTTTTAAATTTTGCTTTTGTGGGAGATTTTGTATCTCAGTGGCCTGTCTCCCTCCTCCTCCTCCTCCTCCCCCCCCTCTCCCGTCACCCCTAGCCCTCTTCTGTCCTCCCTTCCCCACCCCCCGCCCCCGCCCTCCCTGCCCCCCATCCCCCACAACCACCAGCACGGGGGAGACAGAGACCGAGACAGAGAGAGACATACATGTATGCGGGTGTAATTCTTTACACGGCCCTTCCATTATGACAGGGGCTTTCTGCAAATTGAAAACGGACAATTCTCTGCGGGGGGAAATATGACTTTAAACTAAGCCGGGGAGTGAGAGCAAGAGGAGATTGGCGGGATTTTCACGTAGCTTTTCTTCTTCGCTTTTCATTCTTTTTTTTCCAATGTTTTTGTTGTTGTTTTATCCTGGTGCGATTTTTTTGGTGATTGTCCGGCAACATTCTTGTAAATTTTATCGCTGGGGAGAGAGACAGTTCGTAAGAGCGTGGAGGGGGAGAGAGAGAGAGAAAAAAAAAACAAACAAGACAGTGAGGTAAAGGAGAGATTGAGAGGGGAGAGAGGGAAAGAGACAGATAGACAGACAGACAGAGACAGATTGAGACAGAAAGAAAGAGAGAGAGAGAGGCTCGGGACTCGCCATAGCGCCATTTGAAGAGTTCTGAGAGAGAGAGAGGGGGGGAGAGAGAGGATGGGGAAATGGGGAGGGAGGGCTGGGGGGGGGGGGGGGGGGTGTTGTAGGATAGCTGATCTGCTTGACATGCTATCGTTGTTCCTGTTTCTTATTCATCAATTCATTCATTATTTTTGACAGTTTTATTCTCATGTTTATTTGTATTCACTTTCTGTCCTTTCCTTTCCCTTCTTTATATCTTTTATTTTGTTTTTCAATTCTTTCCTGTCTCTTTTCTGTTCTCGTTTCTTTTTTTCTTCTTCTTTTTTTCCCCGCCTTCTATTGATTCTTTTATTCGTTGTGTCTGTCATTCTGTCTTTCATTTCAATGAAAAGAAGAGAGAGAGAGGGAGAGAGAGAGAGAGAGAGAGAGAGCAACAACAACAACAACAAAGAAACAAACAAAAAAACTCACAACTTTATTCTCTTGCTTTCGCTCTTCACTCTTTCGTTCCCGACGAGCGGTAGTTGCCCATGGGCCAGTGTTTCATGACAAGGGAGGCCACGATCAATAAGATTGTCCACTGCTTGTCTCCCGCGTTGATCGCATTCGTCGCAAAGACCCCCATGACAAAAAAATAATGCTTTCCTCAAATGACAAAGGAACAAAGGCGAGGCGGGATGAAAACATTAATGACTATATAACTAATCTGGGATAGGGGTCTTGTGTGTGGGTTTTTTTTGTTTGTTATTGTTTGTTTGTTTTTATTTTATAAACCGGGGCCAATTTTCAAGGCTCTCAGCATCAAATGAAGTGGGTTGTGAAGGGTAATAATAATACTAATGATAATAATGATAAGAATGTGAGTGTGTGTGTGTGTGTGTGTGTGTGTGTGTGAATAAAAAAAAAAAAGTACCACCCTAAGCAAGAACGACAAGAAAATACCACCCCTACCATGACTGAATAAATATATTAACAATAGCAATAACGACAAGGACAGCCAGAAAATACCATCATAAAAACAAACAAACAAACAACATACATGCATAGATATATACATATGTTGTTGTTGTTTTTTTTAAATAACCGTTCCCAAACACGAAACTCACTGATTACGCCCCAGTGTATGTGGGAAAAATAAAATCACCTCAGGGCGTGACGTTTTATAGCGTTTACGCGTTGAAAAGGCCACTTCACGTGATAGTTAACATGTTGTGACGTGGTTGACGCCTTCAGCATCGTTACTGGCGTTGGCCAGTGATTGGCACTTGGGATTTAACTCTCTCCATACGAACGGCGAAAGAGACGACGTTAACAGCGTTTCACCCCAATTACCATCATCAAAATATTGCAAGCGGAAGGCTCTTATACTGAAGAGGTGAATGTTGACAAAGGATACCACAATTCTGACGACGGAAGCTAAAGGTTGGGTCGTTCAGACACCCACTGGACATCCGAGGGGTCTGTGTAGAGGAGAAGAGAGGACTGGCCGTACTGAGCGAGTTAAGACAACGTAAAGAATACGTACTTGCGGTGACACGAACGAGCAATGGGAAATGTGTATGGATGGATAAAGGAAAGAACGACGTGAATTCGAAAAGGCAAAGAAACTAATAAGCAAGTTTTAAAGAAACGAATAAAGGAAAGAATAAATCAGTAAATGAATCAATGAATATTGCGCCTCACTCAGCGCGAGGCTGTCACTAGAATAATGCTTTTGGGGGGGTGGGAGCTTTCCGAGGTCATATGCAAATAAGGGGTCACAACAAACTGCTGTCAGGGGTGGTAACGCCACTGGAACGGCGCAGAGAGAGAGAGAGAGAGAGAGAGAGAGAGAGAGAGAGAGAAGTAAACTGATAAAATGAAGTGAATCAGTGGGGTTTCAGGTGTTACGCTACTCACGGAGACATTTTGGTTGCAAGGCTTTACACTGTCCGTACGTTGTTTGTTTGTTTTTTTTAATTTTACTTTTATATATTTTAAAAATACATTTATATATATATATCTTTTTTTTCTTGCTCCCCCGGTGAAGTGGAGGGAAGCGAGGAAGAAGAAAAAAAAAAGGAGGGGATTGGGGGGATATTTCGAAAAAGAAAAAAACGAAAACAAACAAAAAAGCAACAACACCCACCCACCCCCCACCCGAAAAAAAAAACAAACAAACAACCAAAGCTGCGATTACTGGCCGCTACTCCCGTTGCGCGCGCGATTGTCATCAGCTCTTCCCACGTTATTTTTGACTTTCACCTCAACTCGCCCAAGTTTTTTTTTTTCTTTTTTTTTTCCTTCTTCTTCTTCTTCTTTTATAACACGTTGTTTTTGTTGCGACGCGATTCTGTCAGCGTTCAGATTACCGTGACATGTGTATACAGCGTGCACTTCACTGTCATCAGGATGCAGCTCAACGCGGAGTTTTAGAGCGTAAACATCGCTGATTACAAAGCGCGAGAAAACGCGCACACTGCCGCCGCCGCGTTCATGGCATGGCATGACTGTTCCACAACAACCAGGTGGCTGACAACGTGACGTCTACAATCTTTGACGTCACGTCGAAAATTTTTGCGTCATTAAAAAAAAAGCCTCCACAGCGAAACCTGAATCGTCTGGATCACTTTTTTTTTTTTTTTTTTTTTTTGTGGGGGGGGGGGGTGGGTGTTCATGCCAGGGCTCAGATACAGCTGTATTACTCATCTTCTTCTTTCTTATGTTGTAACTTAGTTTTTGAGCGTATTTAACGCAATTTGTTGCCATTCACGATCAGAATTGGAATATAACCGTGGAGTATTTGATTACCTTAACGATATTGTTATTATTATTATTATTTTTTTTTTTTCGGAAGGGGGCTGGTGTTTTTCTTTTCCTTTTTGGTCTATGTGTAGATGATTCATTTCATAAAGGGTCGTTTCATATCAACGCGTGCATGTGAATAAGAGACTGCTCTCTCCCTCCCACCACCATCACCATCACCAGTGATCAACAGTTTCAGTAGCTCAAGGACCACCACGACTGTAAAACTAATGTTACATGAATGTGTTCAAGGATGCAGTGGGAGTGTATATTGATAATAACAGAATACGAAATTAGCGTTTTGTTGTTGGATGGGTGTCTGGCCACATGTTTTCAGTGAGAAAAGGACTTACAAAAATAAATAAAATAAATAAATAAATTCCTGTTGCTCCATCATCTGCATCGTTTCATTTTTTCCCCCACACTTCTTATTCCGAGTCTCTCCTACACAGCCACACCCGGGGTTCGTCCGTCGCAGTGACCGCATCGGCAGTCCACACAGCCTGTCTATATGTAAGGCCGCCTGGAGGCCACACACCAGAGGAGACTGCGCTGTTGCTGAGTCGAGTCGTCTCGGTGGTGTTCAGTATACAGAGCCTGTTCTGACTTAACAACACACAGAGTAGCACATGTATACTGTCAGTGTGAAGATGTCTGTGGTGGTTGTGAGGAAGCTCTGTCTTGCTTTGTTGCACAATTTTCGGACGAAAGCACAGTGTTTTTTTTTTCTTTTTTTTTTTTTCGTCTTCTTCTTCTTTTCCGTTTTTGTCTTTGTTTGCTACTTCTTCTTCTTTTTTTCTTTTTTGGGGTGGGGAGGGGAGGAGGGTGGGGGGAGGTGTGGAGGGTGTATATAGGGGAGGAGGGGGGTACCAGGGTGAATATGGGGAGTAGGGGTGTACAAGAGGTGAGGGTGGCAGATGTGTCGTTGGAGGGGTGGTGGTGATGGAGAGGAGGGGGCACTGGGTGAGATAGAGGTGATGGATTTGCATCTCATGTAAATTACACAATTTCAGGACGACAAAGGATGATAAAACCGACACGGGAGGGCGATAAAACATATATATGTGTGTAGCAGGAATCTCCGTGTTGTTCATGGCGGTGTAGATGTAGTGGATTAAAATCGGAGGCGGCTAGGATGAGACGTGGAATCTGTATGTCACATATATTGCACAATTCTGCAGACTGGTGGGTAAAAAATACAGGGGGGGGGGGGGGGGGGGGGGAGAGAGAGAGAGAGAGACAGAGAGAGATTGGGGAAAAATGTATGTAAAAATCGTCAAGTTATTTCGTAGCTGTTTAGATATACCCGACACACATATGTCAACATGAACGTATCCAAAAAGATCACCGTGTCTTGGCTCTCTGGATACACGTTTCAGACATTTGTTCGACATAAACTTCACCTATCTGCCCATCTGCACTGTCGGCATTCTGTCCAAGCCCGCCACACGAAATGCCGAGGGTTTTTGTGTGTGCTGTTTTTCTAACCCCCAACCCACCCACCTCCACACACACACACACACACACACACACACACACACACACACACACACACACTTGCGGTCGTGCAATTCTGATTCCAGGCATTACATGGACGTACGCATTCGTTCCCTCGGTACGCAAAAAGGTTTGCATTTCATCGGATTAGTTTTAACATTTTTGTGTATTGATAATATTGTCATTATTTAAAGAGATAGAGTAGGATGAAGAGACAGACAGACAGACAGACAGACAGAAAGAGAGAAGCAGGCGAAGAACAGACATGAGAAAGAACTAATTCATAATTCATTCATAAGGATTCTTTCGTTTCTTTAAGCTGATCATGCCGTTGTCATTTACATTTTCGCTGATGTGTGATTTGATTATAGGTTTCCAAAGAGTGTGGAGGTGTCAGCTGGGTACTTTCCAATTCTTGTTCATAGTTTGTTTGGGGTGTTTTGGGGTGACAGCAATCGGAATTATTTTCCATTATTATAACGTTATGGACGTGCCTGGTACGAAGCACATGTACATATCACTGCAGTTAAAAAAAACTTGATGACAACACAAAATTTTTATTTGTCACCTTGTAGCTTTTTTCAGCAGTTGTTGTTCAGCGATTATGGGTCAGCCCACACGCTTTGACTCCTCTTTGAATCTGAAACTAAAATCTGATTGGATTGTCAAGAAAAAAAAAAGTGCATTGTTGTCACGAAATATCAACTTTTAAACCCTTTCTTTCCCGTTTCTCAACTTAAAAAAAGAGAGCGTTTGCGAATGCGCGCGTGCGTGTGGCTATATGTGTGTTAGCGCGCGGCTGTACGTTCATGCATGCGTATTTTTGTTTGTTTGTTTTTATCGGGGGAGGGGGGGGGGGGGGGGGGGGGACGGACGCGCTGGTTTTTTTTTTTTTTTTTTTTTTTTCCACTCTCTAAAAACAATTAATTCGATTTATTCAAGACTGGACGGGATGTATTGATTTTACCTCTCATCTTCTTCAAAGTCCTGTGTGTTTTCGTTTATTTATTTATTTGTTTGTTTGTTTTTGAACCAATAATTCCAGCTACTCAGTTTAAGTTTGAGCTTTGTTTTAGCCCTAAAATGGTTTGTCGACCGCAAGACAAAAACCCTTTTTTTTTTCGATTGTCCGTTGGAAAAAAATGGTTTTGTTTTGTTTTGTTTTTAAGTGTCGAAAGATAGTGAGTGAGTGTCGTTTGGTTTTATGTCAAGTTTACCCATCAAAACTTCTTTTATACAGGTCCATATAATATGAAAAACCTACTGGTGTTGAGACTTATTTAAAAACAACAGCAACAACAACAAAACACACAGACATACACACATACACACAGACACACACAAACATACATACACACAGACACAGACACACACACACACACACACACACACACACACACACACACACACACACACACACACACACACACACACACACACACACACCTCTGTAAATTTAGTCGGTAGTTCTTTCTGTTATGAACACGTTTTCATCTCCATTCGTGGGCTGGATGCGAATTTCAGATTCATTTTCAGATAGGCGTCACAGAATGCGGACTGATGATACACGCTACACCACAAACAGGTTGCGATGCGATACGAATTGGGCTGAATGCATCAATCAGTTCATACTCTTGAATCATTCGAGCTTCCATTTGCAGGGGTGGATGAAACTCTTCACTTTTCTTTCCACAAACAGCAGTGCGATGCGATTCGATTTTGGCTGAATGTAAATCAATCAATTCATACGATTGAATCATTCGAGCTCCCATTTGCAAGGGGTGATGTGGAAACTCCTTACTTCTATTCCATCCGCTGTTGATATCATGGTAAAACGAAATATGCTCTGTATAGCTTGACCATCTTGCTTCTGTCCCTGGGGGTTTTGGGGAGGTGGGGGGTGTGGGGGGGGGGGGAATGCAAAAGCAGCATGGTATGGCCGCCATCAGCTGTCTTAGTGGCCTTCTAGGCGTGAAGAGGCGAGGGAAGGTGAATGGATGGGTCCGTGCCGTGAAGCGAGCCGACTGTAGCGGCGAAACAAGCTGCGTAGCCTGTCGACCCCTGCGGCGTTAAAAATATATCATATCGATCTGACAAAAAAAAAGAGAGAGATAGACAGATAGAAGTAGGGAGGGAGGGAGGTATAGGGAGGGAGAGAGGGAGGAATGATGTGTGTGTGTGTGTGTGTGAGTGACAGTGATCTTTTTTGTGTGTGCGTGTTGGGGAGTTGAGGGGAGTTGGGGGGGGGGGGGGGGGGAGGCTTTTGATTTCGTTCTCCCGAAGGTCAGCGGCCTAAATACAAAGAGAGAGAGAGAATGCCAATGCGAATACTTTATTCATTTTAGGCCATAGCCCTACATGAAGGGGGTGTACATAAACATGCAAGCACATCACAGCCATAGTAAAATGTTATACATACATATCAACGGTCACATCAAACGAAATTGATGTTTAAATTATACCATGAAGACAATACAGTATCTCTTAATCCAAATGCATTGTACAAGAAAATAGACAAATTCCGAACATCACTCTTTCTACCAACAAACTAAATTTAAAGGCACATGGATTTTGGTAATATTTTAAAGGAATAAACTTTTGTCTGATATCTCGAAGAGCTGAACAACACAAAACAAAATGCAGTTCATCTTCCTTGGATTCTTTACACAATGGCACAAATCAAATTACTTTCATTGAATTCTCTGTGTCTATAATGCTGTACAGTTAAATCAGATATACTGAATCGAAATCTAGTCGTTATGTATTTCAAGTGTTTTTCCATAGTAGACAAAAGATAAGGTTTTACTTCATGAGTGTTAAAAAAAAGAGTTCTGTACATGTTAAATCTATCACTGGTCTGAATATGTTCGTGCCATTTTTGCCATCTGCAGTCAATTAAACGTTGACGAAAAACAGTAATAAATACATTTACACTACCAACACCCTGGTTTATCCATATATCACCGAAACCATATTCAAGCAAACAATTACGCACATCAGAAATCCAATTATTCTTTTCTCTTGTGTCTAACTCTCATGGTACATCTTATAGGCTCAACGAGGTAACCGAGACACTTCCATCTGTAACAATGTAAACCAACAACGAATACAATTAACAGCAGAATTTATATATATATATTGGATATCTGTCAGTTTCACCATATATCAGATCATTAGGTGAACAGATATCAACACCCAGAAACTGATTTCTTTAACGCAAATAAATGTACAGATTCTCAATTTACAGCAGCTTTGTTTAACCCCCTTATTTCAGAACAATACTGTACGATAGTCTGCACTCGTGAGTCAAATATTTTCAGAAATAATTTCAAAGAAATATTATTTAAGGATGATATATTTTTGTTTTTCATAATGCACAATAAAGCCTTTTTTTTTGCCCTGCCGGCAAGATCTTTGCAAGTGGAAACAAAACTTAAACGTGTTGTTAGTGATATCCTAAGATATTTGTACATATTGACTACAGGCATTGTAACGCTATCGTACATCCAACTTTCCCTCACGCCTACATATCCACCTTTTCGAAAAACAGTAAAGTTACTTTTGTTCATATTTACTTTTAATTGAAGTGTTGATGCAGCATGTTGTTTGCTATTCAGCTGTGTGTGTAAACCAATGGGAGTTTCAGACAACAAAACAGTATCGTCTGCCAAATGAAGGATAAATAGTTCAAAAAGCATCAGAAGAAAATTTGGCACTGTGTCTTCCATTGTTTATTACTTCTAAAGCTAGTTCGTTTAGAGAGAGAGAGAGAGAGGAGGGGGGGGGGTGTAGGTGGTCACGATTGTCTGTTGAGATAAAAGGCCATTGGCTTTTTTCTGGCGGACACACACACACACACACACACACACACACACACACACACACACACACACACACACACACATGTACATATAATTATGTATAAGTATTGAGAGTGACAAAGAGAGAGAGAGGACGGGGGGGGGTGTAGGTGGTCACGATTGTCTGTTGAGATAAAAGGCCATTGGCTTTTTTCTGGCGGACACACACACACACACACACACACACACACACACACACACACACACACATATATATAATTATGTATAAGTATTGAGAGTGACAGAGAGAGAGAGAGAGAGAGGGCGGGGGTGTTAAAACAGAAAAGACGCGGTCAATAATACATACACATGAGAAAAAAAAGATATATCACCAAAGAGCGGAGGGAGGGAGGGATGGGAGTAAAAACAGAAGGACAGAAGGGAACAAAGAAACAAACAAAAAACATAGATCGAAATTAAAAGCGCAGGACAAGGAAGAAGAAAGAGAGTGAGAGAGAGGGAGAGAGAGAGAGAGATGGAGGGAGATAGAAGCACGGAGATAGAAAGAAACCGGGAGGAAGGGAAGAAGAAAGAGAGAGAGAGAGAGATGGCTCTTAAGATAACCCGCCAGTGTTGCGGAATGTCTGCCAGCAGGAGTTGTTTCCCTTGTTACATCTCGCGCTCTCTCTCTCTTTCCCCCTCTCCCTCCGTCTCTCTCTTTAGCGCGCGCGCGCACACACGCACACACACACACACACACACACACACACACACAGATGCATATACATACGCAAACGTGTGTGCGAGGTGCGCACACACACGAATGAAAGAGAAAGAAGAAGGAAGAAAAAAAGTAATTCAATCATTAACTTGCAAATAGCGTGTTCAACATTCTCCCTCGATGCGATCTGTCCCTCTGTGTGTGTGACATGGATTTTGATACTGTGTGTGTGTGTGTGTGTGTGTGTGTGTGTGTGTTGGAGGAGGTGTGTGTGTGTTGGAGGTGTGTGTGTGTGTGTGTGTGTTGGAGGAGCTCTCTGTGTGTGTGTGTGTGTGTGTGTGTGTGTGTGTGTGTGTGTGTTTTACATATAAAAAATGATTGATTTAAGTTTTGTTTTAAAAAACAAAAACAAAAAACCCCCAAAGAAACAAAAACAACAACAACAATATAACATATTTCTAATGAAAAACTAACAACTATAACAGCGAACCAACTGGGCTATTTAACAATAGTGTGTGTGTGTGTGTGTTGGAGGAAGTGTGTGTGTATGTATGTGTATGTGTGTTTGTGTGTGTGTTGGAGGAGGTGTGTGTGTGTGTGTGTTGGAAGAGGTGTGTGTGTGTGTGTGTTGGAAGAGGTGTGTGTGTGTGTGTGTGTGTGTGTGTTTGCGGAAGAGGAAAGGCGTTTACAGTCTTTTGGCTTCCGAAAACATCACTATGTTTTTGTTGGGCTCTTTTACGTGTGTGTAGCTTTGCAAGAAGAGAACCAACTAAACGGTTTTGTTTTACGCCGTAACAGAATTTCTTCTTGTGTGTTTTGCTGGCTCCCCTCCCCTCCCCTCCCCAGCTGTCTGTTTATCTGTCTGTTTGTCTGTCTTACTCACTCACTCACCCACTCACTCACTCCGGCACTCACACGCTCTCTCCTTCACACACAGACATTAACAAATGTACACATACATTTATCCCTACCCCCACCCCCCACCCCCGATCCCCACATACACATAATATGTATATCCCTCCCAATGTCACCCCCTTGGCCTTCCCAATCCATCCCCAGATAGAAATCCTTTGAAAGAAAATTACGACCTTCATCCTATCCACTTCCCATCCCTTCTTCTCACCAAACAATTCCATTAAAAAAAGGTTAAAAAAAAAAAAAAAATCACTCACCCCCACTCACCACTCACTCACAGTCAGTAATTGTGAGCAGGGCCAGCCCAGGCAGGCACCCGCGGGGGCTAATTCTCTCGCTTGCTCAACCCTGTACGATTCCCCCTGGTCCGTGTGGCGAGAAGGAATCCACTCGGCTCACTGGCACACACTTGTAATCGTTTTCCACTCCCCTTGACTGAGTCTCTGACACGCTGCGAAACTGGATGGCTACTTCTCGACCTCCACACAACACAACTTGTGTGTGTGTGTGTGGGTGTGTGTGTGTGGGGGGGGGGGGGGGTGCGGGTGTGTGCTGATTATCTGGTTGTGGTTTTCCGCAATTCATCTTTATTCTGATCTTATCTGTCTATTATAATCAATGTGCAGTATAGTAGGCTGTGTGTATAATTATATTCAAATAATGTTTCTTAATTCTTTCTGCTTTTACATTAAGACTACTAGTTATTACCTGCAGTGTGTGGATGTATGTATGAAACGATGTATGGGGTATTTTTTTACATTTGTGTCTTCGTAATATTCGTAAAAGCTGTTTTTGACTTTTACAGTTATGGTCCCCATGTTGTTTACTTGTCTATGTTGTGATAATGCACCTGACCAAATTTCTCCAGTTGGAGATAATAAAGTTATTCTTATCTTATCTTATCTTAACTTTTCCCTCGACTAAAAAAAAAAAAAAAAAAGCTCGGCAGTTTCACGTGTTGAGCCAAGACCCTATACCGGCCGGACCTGTACGGGAAGGTTCCGCTGTTTGGGTGAGGTATTGTATTGAAGGAATGACCCTCGTACCCACAGTTTGAATGCATGGGTAGGTTGGTTGGTTGGTTGGATGGAAGAAGGAGGGTTGGGTATTACTACTGGTGGTCTGGGTGGATGTCTGTTGTGCGAGTCTTTGCTTGCTTTGCAGTAGTCTTTGAGCTCCAGAGGTTGTTTTACGGTTGGTTCGTTCCTCCTTCTTCTTCTTCTTCTTCTGCGTTCACTCGTATGGACACGAGTGGGCTTTTACGTGTATGACCGTTTTTACCCCGCCATGTAGGCAGCCATACTCCGTTTTCGGGGGTGTGCATGCTGGGTATGTTCTTGTTTCCATAACCCACCGAACGCTGACATGGATTACAGGATCTTTAACGTGCGTATTTGATCTTCTGCTTTCACATACACACGAAGGGGGTTCAGGCACTAGCAGGTCTGCACATATGTTGACCTGGGAGATCGTAAAAATCTCCACCCTTTTACCCACCAGGCGCCGTCACCGTGATTCGAACCCGGGACCCTCAGATTGACAGTCCAACGCTTTCCTCCACTTTCAGTTCCATCGAGAGATATGGGTTTGGCCTGGTTTCAGTGGGGGTAGTAGGTCACTGAGTGTTCAGTTAACTCAGTACGGCCAGTCCTATCTTCTCCTCTACACAGACCCCTCGGATGTCCAGTGGGTGTCTGAATGGCCCAACCTTTAGCTTCCGTCGTCAGAATTGTGGTATTCTTTGTCAACATCCACGTCTTCAGTATAAGAGCCTTCCTTTTGCAATATTTTGATGATGGTAATTGGGGTGAAACGCTGTTAACGTCGTCTCTTTCGCCGTTCGTATGGAAAGAGTTACAAAATATATGTAAAAAGAAGAATAAAAAAAAAAAACCCAAAAAACAACAACAAAAAAACATGAAGAAATGAAAAATGGAACGTTCAGTTTTTAGTTTGATTTCGTTTGGGCGTACGGGCCACTTCGATAAAAAGTGAAAAGTTGAAAAAACACAGAAAGAAATGACTTGTGTTTATTAAGCGCTTTGGTCATCGACCAAAGATATAGGATACGCTGCTATATAACCATCAATAATGATAATAATTTTCAGACTTTCGTTTTTGTCTGTCGAATTCATGCTTGTGTTCATATGCCTCTGTGGTGTGTTTGAAATAAGATACCGGTTAAATCAAAACAAAACCACGAGAAATTTTTTTTGGGGGGGGGGGGGGGGAGGGGAGGGGGGGGGGGATGGTGGAGGATCCTCAAGGAAATGACTGATGAGCAAGTGAGAAAAGAAAACAGGACGGTTAAATTGGAGCATACCCCCACCCCCACATACACACACGCACACACACACACACACACACACACACACACACACACACGCACACACATATACACACACACGTGGAGGCGGGGAAGGAATGTATACGTGTATAAACGAATAAACCAACAGACAAACGAAAAGGTTTTCTTGCATCCGACATGCATTACTCACTGGATGTAACGAAACCTTGAAGAAGAATGTTGTGGAAAAATTGCAAACCTATCGTGAACAAAAGAAAACATGTGTAGATGGTGCAAGATGATCTCTGTTCCCATCATCATCTTCATCACCATCGTAACACTATACGCGACATGAGTCAGCAATACTCGTGTGTGTGCGTGCTTGCTTGTGTGTGTGTGTGTGTGTGTGTGTGTGTAAACCTTGTCTGCAGTAGCTAGCTATGAAGTTACTTTCATTATTTCAAGGTAATAATGAAGAGGGCGCGATAAGTGGTGTGGCAAAACACAAACATGTTGCACGTGCTTTTTCTCGCCGTTATCTCTGCCCATCACGTGTAGGCCTGGCTTGGCTTGATACAGCGTCGGCCCCCGTACTGTGCCCGAAACGTTGTCTGTGTGGGTTTTTTTTTAATCTGAGCAGATGAAACATATTCATGTTGTTATTTTTTTCTCTCTTTATGTCATTAGTTACAGTGTGTGTTGGGTAAGTTGGAAGGGGTACTCTCTCTCTCTCTCTGTGTGTGTGTGTGTTGGGTAAGTCTGAAGGCGTAATGTGGGGGTAGGGGTGGGTGGGGTGGAGGGGTTTGTGTGTGGTGCGGGTCTCAGTCAGTGTGTGGGTCTCTCTCTCTCTCTCTCTCTCTCTCTCTCTCTCTTTGTGTGTGTGTGTGTGTCCGTCTGTCTGTGTGAAACAGATAAACAAAGCAGAGAGGGAGAGAGACAGAGAGTGCAAAAACATCACGAGTCAGTCTGACAAAGACGTTTCGCTTGGCACGCAAAACAGCTTATGAGCTCTCACATCCTAGCAAAAGCAGAGAATCAGAGGGCTTTTTTTTTTCTTTCCCCCCTCCCTTTTGTCTTTTTCTTTCTTTCTGTCCCCCACCCCCCCTTTCTCTTCTTCTGACATAACGCGATTTTCTCGGATCCCTGACAGCTCAGCGGAAAGCGATCCCCTCAGGCCAGCCCCGTTGCACTCGCGTTCCGTCAACCAGCGCTTTGGAACAAAAGCCTGGTATAGGTGTATAGTTGTAGTGGGGGGGGGGGGGAGGGGGGGGGGAGAAGAGAGAGAGGGAGCGAGAGAGAGAAAAGGCTGTTTGATTCAGGTGGTAAACATTCGTCCCGGCGCTTACACTTGTCACTGGGGTTGATCGAAGTTTGGGGGAGGGAGGAGTTGGTAGGTGTAGGGGGGGCATGGGGGGGGGGGTTGTGTGTGTGTGGGGGGGGGGGGGGGGGCTTCACCCCCCCCCCACCCCTTCCTCCTTCCTCACCCCCTAACCTCCACCCCCATCCGCACACTCCATCGGTACGTTGTCCAGCAGGGAGAGAGCGGTGTAGTAACGACAAAGGTTGACATCCAGAAGGATCAAGGGTTCACCTGGGGGGGAGGGGGGGGGTCGGGGAGGAGGGTGGGGACGGGGGGGGGGGAGCTATGGGTTGTTGTTGTCGGGTGTTAAAAGTCTGGATGTGTAGAAGACGGGTGAGCTTTAAGGTTCTCTTAGGGTGGGAAGGGTGTGGAGGGGTGGGGGGAGAGCGTGGTGGGTGGGGTGGGTGGGGGGGAGGGGATACGTAGGGAGGGAGGACTTTGACAGGACAGTGGAGGGATGTACGTGACGTGTTGCTAAAAAACTGATTTCCTACGGTGACAAAACGTTCAAAATCTTTCCGTGTAACGGTGCGCATATGAATTGTTTGAAGCTCAATATATTTCCTGTCACAGTTCATCTCCCCTTCCATTCTTCCTCTTCCTGTCTTTCTTTATGTGACTCTCTCTCTCTCTCTCTCTCTCTCTCTTTGACAAAGGACTTGAGGGGACGGGAGCAATGATGATCCATTGGTGATGATCTTGACGATGGTGATAATAAAAACAAAATGAACAAGAAGAGTAGGTTGGGTTTTTTGTTCTTTTCTAGTTGAGTAGGAGGAAGAAAGGCGCAGATTGACAATAGTAATTGTTCTAAAAAGAGTTATCAGTTACGTTAGAGTGAAAACAACACACACATACATACACACACACATTAACCGCCGCCTCCCCCCCCCCTCCTAAAATAACCCCAAAAATCACGTGCATGCGTACTTCTCTCTTCACTCTATATATTTATCTCTTGCCTCAAACTCTCTTGCCTCCATCTCGTTCTCTTTCTCTCTCTCTCTCTCTCTCTCTCTCTCTCTCCCTGGCTGGTTTCTCCACACTCTTCTATGTCTTTGTGAAAACAGTCAGGGGCTCTATCACACACACACACACACACACACACACACACACACACACACAAACATGTATGCACGTGCAAACAAAGAGAGATAAGATATGAGTCGTGTCTGTGTTGTTGCTGCTGCTGCTGCCGCTGCTGTTGCTACTGCGGTTGAGGTCAGTTTTCCTTTTTTAACTCAGGTGATTGAATTTCTTCCGATATGTTCTTCTCAAATGACACACACCTCTCCCATCCACCACCACCACCCCCCACTCCCCAGCTCTTTCAGTTAATCAACCATCACGACGAGCTGCTCTCGGGGTCCAACAGCCGGGCTTTAGACGTAACACCTCTCTTATCCAACTGAACAAACCCCCGGGGTAGATAAACTGTGAAGCGACTGGCGTGTTTGCACCCCGGGTAAACACCCGGCCTGGTTTAAGTAAACCTGGACGCGCACACAATACGTGCACCATATAAAAAAGTACAGACGTCGCCAGCCACACAGACTGACGACGGCGCATGCGCACAAAGGGACACTATTTGGATAGGTGGCGTTGTCTTGGTCCGTCTCTCTAAAGAGGAGGGGAGGGAGGGGGTGGGACGGAACTAGCACGCTTCTGCTCATTCATGTTGATTTTAATTGGTCGATTGATGCTTGTAGCGAAGTCTTGGCAAGTGTTTTTTTTTGTTTTGTTTTTTTCTTCTTTTTTTTTTAAAAACATATGTTTTGTTTTGTTTTATAACCCGCCCAGAAGTCTGAAGTCGTTTCAGTACAGTTTTCCTTTCCCATCTCCTCCCCAGGGGAGGGGGGTGGGGGGGAATTGTGGACGGTTGTGTATTTGTGAAAAGTTTTCTGTTTGCTTTTCATTTTCTCAATTTTTTTATATATTTTTTTTTATCGCTCTTTTGATTTTTGATGAATACACTGTCTAAACATCTATTCATGTGCATGCGTAGATGTAGACGTACTTCAGATACATACGAGTATCGGTCCCTCCCAATGTTTCTCTCTCTCTCTTTCTTTCTCTCTCTCTCTCTCTCTCTCACACACACACACACACACACATCGTCTAATATCACTTAAAGTGGAAGACGTTCAACTGAAGACTACTACACACATGGAGAGCAGCCCGAATTTCCCACACATTGCGATCTGTTTCAGTTTTAAAGTTCTCTAAAACACACACACACACACACAACAGAAATCTCGTGATAGCAGCCCGAAATTTCACACACACACACACACACACACACACACACACACACACCAATCTGTCGGAATGAGAATTAAAAGTTGTATAAAACACGTTATCTCGTACAGGACAGTTGAAGAACCCTCGTGCTGTGTGCTTCAGGGTATTGTCCTTACAAACCCCTTTTATGAAACACGTTATTGAGTAATGGGATTTCCGTGTCATCAGACTTGTTTATATTGTGTGCTGACCCAGGGAACTGTGACACCTTTTGTGTGCCACTGAGGCTACACCTTTCTCACGTGAACTTTTCTATCCTTTTGAAGACAGAAGTGATTTCCTTTGTTCTCTGTCTCGTGTTCTCACATTGTCTGTATGTTATGTCTGTCTCTCACTGTTCTCTTCGACGTCCACTCCCTGTTTCTCCCCTTCTTTCTTTCTCTCAGTCGATCCATCACACACACACACACACACACACACACACACACTCTCTCTCTCTCTCTGTCTCTGTATCTCTCTCTGTGTCTCCCTCACAGTCTCTCTCTGTGTGTCTCTGTTTCTCTCCGTCTGTCTTTCTCTGTCTCTCTAAATCACACTGAATAATTTCATAAACGCATGCGGATCATTCACATCTAATGACACAGTTTCGCGGCTCGTACATGCACGTGCTTCTGTTAATATTTGTCTTTCTTTAGGTCTCTGTTTGTGACGGGCTGTTTCTCCTAGATCATCAGTGTTACAGGAAACCTTTTTGGTGATTAGATAATGTGTTTACTTAACAATATTTTTGTTTCATAATCCACTTGCATGTATATTTTTAGATGTATACATGTATGTACTCATGCGTTGATAAATTACGATTGTGTATTCTGCGCATGGGTATGTGTGTATTTAAAACAGCCCGAAGGTTTTTTTCTGCGCTTCAGTAATTCGAAGTTGTTTTTGTGATTATTTATATTTCATTTTTCCTCTTTGTCTCGAGGGATAGATGTTAAAAAAAAAAAAAGCTTATTCCACGTCCCTCGTTAAAACTCTCTCTCTTTCTCTCTCTCTTTCACCTGTCTCAGTTTTCTCTCGTCTTTGCCCCCACCTCCCCCCCAGCCTCCACCCCTTTCTCTCAGTAATCTCTCTTTCAATGACAGCACTGCCCCCCCCCCCCTTGTCTCTCTCTCTCTCTCTCTCTCTCTCTGTACCCACCTCCCCCCCACTTTTGACCTCTCTTCCATATAGAACTGTTCACTGTTTTTCTCTTTAGACCGAAGTTGAGCGAACATGCATCTCTTGAAATATTTCAGTGGCTATCCTAGGTAAAATCCTGTTTTAAGTATTTCATCATGGTGGGTCGTCATTCCTTTGATGGTTTATGTTGGCGTATGTTGAAGAAATGAAGACTGCAAAACGTGAAGCCAGCACAGATAAACAGATACGGGGAGGGGAGCAAATTGGGGTCCCCCTTCAGAGGTGTGAAGGGCTGGCTTCTACTCCCCCTTCTCTCTCCTCCTCCTCTCCCCACCTAACCTTCTCCCTCCCTCCCTCTCTCTCTTCATTGCCAACCCCCACCCACTCTGGCTTCCCTCCAACTCCACACCCCACCTTCCCTCCCCTTCAAGTGTCTCAAAGCTGAGGTGAGATCTAGATTTGACAAGCCAACCCCCTTCCCCCCCTCTCATTCCCCCACTCCCACCATCCACCACCACCACTACCCCTCGCCAAAGGGGGGAAAGGGGCGGAGTTAACACCTTGGCTGCCAACTGACGGGCCCAGGCTCCGCCCCCTTGACCCACTTGGGGGGAGAGAGAGAGAGAGAGAAAGAGAGAGAGCTTTGAACTGCTCCCTCCTTCGCGGCCCCTGTGTCTTTTCTGCTGCGAGCGGGTCCACACAGCGGGCACAGAGAGAAAGAGACGGGAACGTGTAGCGGACTGGGGGCCATACTGTTCGCTTCGTTCCCCGTGTGTGAGTGTGTGTGTGAGAGAGAGAGAGAGAGCTGTGCTTGTGCTGTGTGCTTCACGCTGTTGGCAGCGCCCAGATCGTGTTCAGTCAGTTTTTAGGGGAGGGGGGAGGGAGCTTTGTGCTGCCGTGAGTTCGGACCCGCCGCTGCAGTCAGTGGCATACCGTTACTGGTCTTTGAACAACAACAACAGTTTGGAAAGTTAGGTTTTGGAGTACTGAACGTGAACCCCCCCGGGACCCCCCCCCCCACACCCAGCCATGTGATTTACCGTTACGGCTGTTGAGTTGTGTGTTGTTTGGTGGCGAAGATGAGGCCCCCGCGCGCTAACTGGGACAGGTCTGCAGTGGTAAGTGCGGTGTGAAATGGGCAGGAAGGTAGCAGCGGCAGGCAGGTGAAGAGGCGGCCTGGGCCGCTTTTGCGGGGGCTGCCATGTGCGGGATGTAGCTGTGTGGGGGACGTTTCACTGCTACATGGCTGATGGAGGCCTACTGACCTCTCTGTCTTCTTCTTCTTCTCTCTTGTCCAGCGGTTGTGTCAGTGAGGCGAGGCCACCCCCCGGCCCCCTGGTCCACCACCAGCCCCCTGAATGGAAGGGCATGGGGCCGTGTCGCTGCCACTGCCGGATTAGCCGTCGTCACCACCACCACCACCACCGGAGTACCACCACCAACATCACCACCACCACCCTCCTCAACCCAGTGCCACCTCACCGCCTTCTTCTGCTGCTCTTCGCCCTCGTCAGCTTTGCTTGGGCCTCAGGTAGGTGTCTGATATAGTTAATTAGGTAATTAGAGTAATTGCACTGGTAAGCCGTGCTGTCTTGGTGCGACACGTAGTCCCCATGCAGGTGACTCCAGGTACCGTGTGTAAAAACACAAACACCACCCGCAGCTGACCCACAACAACACGTATCTGAGTAAGGAAACTTTATTATGTATACATGTATCAAGAAACAGGGAACCCCCTTATATCAACGAACACCCTCGGCCCAAACCTTCATTATTTGGAATCTGCCAAAACGTATGTTAATCCTCGTTATTTGGAATCTGAACACTTACCTAAACAAACTCAGTTTCAAAACGTCCTATCTTGGGGCAGTGGTCTTTACGTCCTCTGCTGCGCAGTCGTTTTAACCGATCATTACTTCAACTGTCAACCCCCCCAACCTCCCTCCCATCCCCAGCCATGCAAGACCAGCATTCACTCAGACAGAATAAAAAAAAGAAGAAAAAGTGCGCGCCAAACATGCATGCTTTCTTTTTTGCCATAGAAACGGTCCTCGCTCGCTCCGTCTCTCTCTCTCTCTCTCGACTTGTTTTCCCCTCGGCCAAGCCTCGGCACACTTCGATCCAGTAGACAGGCTGAGAGAGAGAGAGGCGAGCAGCACGGGGGGAGAGCAGCGTGAGGGGCATTCTCCCACATGGCCCGGGCCCTTCCTTGCCTCACCGCCAGTCCCTGCCCTGAGCGAGGTGTGAGGATTTCGGCAGGAGAGTGTGTTGTTTGCCTGCCCCTCGAAAGCGAGTGCTGGTGTGTGTCGTCGGGGCGAGAAACGAAGGGGGGTACAGTTAGGGAGGAAGCCTCGACTGGCTGCCGTTCGTCCGATATGTTCGTTTACCGTCCCACACAACACGTTTCATGTAGGTTACCAATGTCGAGTAGGTTTCGAAAGCAGAACTACAGTTTTGGCAGGGGAAGGGGGAGACATTGTAGATCTTTCACCCAGAAATCTATGCGAAGACAGAAAGAAGATTATTAACAGGGGAAAAAAAAAGAGTGGTTTAGGTTACAAAAACAACGTGATTGTTTGGGATGGTAGCTGGCCCCCACTTTTGTTGGCAACTCGCAGTCACTAGCATGCCTTGTGTCTCGTTAAACTATGTTGATTTAATAAAAATAAACCATCAGAAAAATGGGTAACAAAACCTTATGGGACCGAAAAAATAATGACAGTTTTATGGGTTTGTGGGTCAAATTCAGAATGCAATAGGCATAACAGAAGGGACAGTAAAGGACTTGGACAATATAACTAATAAAATGGGCTGAACTGTGTAGTGAAGGCTCTTCAGACAGATAATTTGACTATATAGAACTTGGTACTACATAGAACTTGGTATGAGATTAGAGGCCATGTGTTCTGTTTTAATAGCACTTAGGACAGTAGAAGCTGTGTGTCTAGCACAATAGGATACGGGTGTTGCACATGAAGCTTTAGGTGTGGCAGAACAGGTAATAAATGTACGGCACAAAAATTGGAGAAACAGTAGGCTAAGCATACAAGTCAATACACATAACTCCAACCCATACAAAGGTTAAGTTAACAGGACCCATAAAGACAAATATACTAAATCCAAACCCCAACCTGAACCCAGCAACAGGCATACCACTACACCACATCCATCTATCAGGCCAATCATGAACAAGCAATCCGGCCAAATCTGATTGGATGTCTTTATCAGCCAGTCAGCCCTGCAGTCTAATGCACTTTAGCAGACTCAACCCTGACATATATCACAAGATTTGGGGGGATGTCAATGATATGTATATATATATATTTTTTAAGATAAGGAATTGTTGTGTTGTGTGTAATGGTAACAGTAGAGGTTTTACTGGTTTTTAACTGATTTAAGCAGAGAACATTTTTAGACTTGATTTTGACATCCTAATATTATTGTAGTTTTGACACAACAGTAACATTGCTTGATCAGCTGATAAGATAATAAGTATGACTATATATAAAGAACAGAATCTTAACACTCTTTTTTCACTTTTGGTCTGAAACTGTAAAAAAGGTAGAACCTTAAGATGATTACAAGGGTGAATAAATCGGACTGTAGATATTTGACAGCAAGAAATACTGTTTTAAAAACGAGCAGGATTCAGGATGGATGTTTGACCCTGTGGGTTGTGACTGCCCTAACACATCCACAACTATCATGTAACTTTCAGTACAAAGAGAATACAACAAAGAAAATCAGCAGCTACAGAGTATCTGGTATTAAAGATTTAGAGCATTCACAGGGGTCAGTTAGAAACCCAGGCTGAAAACCATGCTATTGGCTGTTCACTGAGTAAGACATGGACAAAAACACAGGTATACATTCAACCACACATTCCAGCTACTGTGAGGTGGGGTGGGGGTGGGGGGGGGGGAGCGCAGAGCACAATGTGAAAAGACCACCTTTGTGGCAAGGTAGGGAATTCAGGTTGAGTGGTGGGAGGGTTGGCGACCTTGTGCCCACTTACACGGTGACTGTTTCAGTTATATAGTATCGGTGCCTGGATTCTTTGGACACCTGTCTCTGTGTCTGTGTTCGTGTCAGCTGAGCAGAGTAGTTGTGTACATACCTGGATAGGCAGAATGCGTGTGTGTGTGTGTGTGTGTGTGTGTGAACTTTGGATACTGTTTGTGTTGGTGTTTGTGTCAGCTGACAGCATGAACATCACTGGAAAGGAAAATGTGTGTGTGTGTGTGTGTGTGTGTGTTAATAAAGATTTGTTGTCAGTCTCTATGTTAGTGTGTGGTTGGTGAGACAGAGGGAGAGGGTTCATTTATAATTTCAAACTGCGTGTGTGTGAGCATGCATACGTTATGAAAGGAACAAAATTCTCTATAGATACATTAAATTAAAGTGTGTGTGTCAAGCTACATGTGTGCTCATCATTGTGTGTGTTTTTGTATAAAATGTACATCTACACACTTGTATTCATGTGTTTGTGATGAACTGTGTGTATCACTCTGTGTGTTTGGTGTGTGTGTGTGTATGCATCATTTCATGAGTGTGTGAATATGCATCATTTCATGTGTATGTGTGTATAACTCTGTGTGTGTGTGTTTGTGTGTGTGTGTGTAGAACAAAAGTTAGGGAGAGGGAAGCCCTATCAAAAACCAAACTGACACCCCCAGAACATGGCATTTATGTGGTTGACTTGAATGTCCGTTTTTGTTGTTGTTTTTTTATGTCGCATGCATCCAGGGAATCCCAAACAGGGCCCTGGTAATGTGAGTCTGATGGCGAGAGATGCATAGACAGTTAAATGATGCAGACATCCACACACAGACTGGGGGTACAGAGAGAGAGAGAGAGGGGGGGGGAGGGGGATTGGGGGGGGGGGGGGAACGGGGGAATGACATTCAGACTTCAGGTCAACATCCAGTGTTGATGACAGGGGGACAGGGCAGTCCACTGGGGGAGAGAGAGGGGAGGGATGGGACCTATCGATAACAGGACGCATGCAAACGCCATCAGACAGACAGCATTCTTTCTAATGTCGTGTAATGGGCTTGCAGACACAGACACGCATCATACACACATAGGCGACACAATACTTTAATGTGGGCACACATCAGATTCACATCACACCGTGTACACACATGTGCACACACACATGTGCACACACACATACGTGCATACAATACACATACACAGATGCTCACATGTGCGCACACTCACGCATGCACAACACTAACACACATGCTTGCACATACACTTGTGCGCTCACACACACATGCACGCGCGCACGCGTGCGCACACACACACACACATATGCGCATACACATAAAACACATGCCCACATATGTGCTGTTTACCTTAACTTTAACGTCCCTGTTTACACTGTTCTCTCTTTGTTTCTCTGAAGTCTCTCAGTTTCTCTCTTCTGTTCTAGTTCAGGGTTTCTCTCAGATGCTTACCCTTGGCTCGGATTACACAGAATGCACATTAGCAAATGTGCATTCACACATGCACAAGTCAATACACGCAGTGCTCTCGTACAAATGCAGACCTATGCATGTCCAACACACACACACACACACACACACACGCACGCACGCACGCACGCACACACACACACACACACACACACACACACACACACACACACACACACACACACACACACACTCACACACACACACACTCTCTCTCTCTCTCTGTGTCTCATATACACTCACGCACACACACACACACACACACACACACACACACACACACACTCTCTCTCTCTCTCTCTCTCTCTCACATATACACTCGCACACTCGTATACACTCACACACACACACACACACACACACACACACACTCTCTCTCTCTCTCTCTGTGTCTCTCTCTCTCTCTCATATACACTCACACACACACACACACACACACCCAGACAAACACACACACACACACACTCTCTCTCTCTCTCTCTCTCATATACACTCGCACACTCATATACACTAACACACACACACACACACACACACACACACACACACACACACACACACACACACACACACTACTCTCTCCCACCCTTCCTGATTTCCTCCCTCTCTGCTCCAGTCTCTGCCCCAGTGTCAGAGCAACACAACAGAACGATGAGAGAGGTTGGTTTCAGCCTCAGTCACTCCTGTCAGCTGGAAGATCTACAGATCTATGCATGTTGCAAAGAGAGAGAGAGCTCTCTCTGCTTAGCTGGAAGCTATAATTTATGTAAAACTCTTCACTTCAGTGATCTGTGATGTGATCTGCGTCCTCGGCTACTAATGTGAGGGCAGTATTGCGTTCATAGTCAGTTGGTTTGAATTATATAAATAATCTTTAATTGTTCAACAGCACACATGATTGCAATGCAAACAAAACCGAAAAGAGGATCAACAAGCTTAAACATTTTTCAAGTTAAAGCTTATTATGTGCTCACAAGTTGCACTTCAGTTTTAACATGTGGCTGCTGTACCATATTATCATTTGTATCAAATAACTTATTCATAAACAGTCAACTCTTTGGCAATGTTCAGAATGTGCATATTTTCATAATGTTGCATAAGACAAGTGTTTTGAAGTCTTGAGAGGCATACTGCCGCTTTTCAAAGGCCATAAGTGTATTGTTTTCAATGAAATTTTTTAATGTAGTGTTTCTTCACATCAGACATAATCATAATGATAACACTACAGCTTCAGCATAATCAGTGACACCTCATACATTTTTGAAGTCTTTTCAGATTTACTGTATGATAGTCAGTCGTGTCCGACTATGACCATCAGAACAGCAGAGGAGGCAACTGCTGTTCCGACTATTTGGGCTAGAATTTGATTATAGTGGAGAGTGTCTTGCCCAAGTTACATCCCCACTCTCTCGGACAAGAGGGGCGTTGGGATGGTTCCCAAAGGCCAACTAGCCCACAAGGCTGCAGCACTAAGAGCCAGTGCAATTTTGCCTCCTAGTTTGAGAGTCATAGTCCTTCACAAAAGACTAAACTGTAAATGGTTTCCCATTGACTGGAGAAACCACTGATAATACAGCTCTCACTTTGCTGTTGGCCCAAATGTAAACTTATGTCAATCTGTGATATAAGCCGAGTGTTGGGCCTGTAGATTTACTGTAGCATATGTATAATATACCATACTACATCAGTCAGTATATGAAGATTTAGCAGTTAACCTAATGCAGCGTGTATGGACAGAGCCGCACACCATGACATGCCCTTGCAAAAGCTGATAAATGCCAGATGGTCGTTTGATCAAATCAGCCTTCACCAGATCCGCTCTCTGTCTCTGTTTCTCTCTCTCTCTCTCTCTCTCTCTTTTTTTTAAATACCACTCTCTGTGAAATCTGATATCTGTACCGAAACTCGTGAAGTTTGAACAAAAGAAGCAGCATAAAAGAGCAACACAATAAATTTGAAAGTAAAGACAGACAGAAGAAGGAGGAGAAGAAGAATACAAAACAGTTTTACGCGTAAAACTATTACACGGTCATTCAAGAAGTCATTTGTTTTTGGTTGTTCGGGACATGTTTGTATTATAAAAAAAAAAATTATTATTATTATTTTTTTTTTTTACAAATACCTCGTTGAAGGGCAGGTTAGAACCCGAGGGGGGGACCCACCAGCTCAGTCTACACAGTCGTGCAGCGTCGTGCACCAGACACCCCACCCCAAAGCCCAAGCCCCCGGCACGTGTAGTTCCCAGGTTGCACGACACGTTACCCCATTACGGCAATTACGGCGGCCACTCCGCGCGCTTAATACCGCCACGCACTGCGGCCCGCGCGCTACAATGTAATTAACGAATCAATCCGCGGGCGTGGCGGGCTGCAACTACTGCTGCTGCTGCTGCTGTTGATGATGATTATGATGATGGTGATGGTGATGATTATGATGGTAGCGGCAGGAAGAGAAGAGAGGTGGAGTGACGAGGGAGTGGGAGGGATCTGATTTTGTACCCCTACCCCACCCCCTCTTTTATTTTATTTTATTTTGGGGTGGGGATGGTGGTTTAAGGAGAGAAAGAGAGAGGGGGGGGGGCAGGGGGAGGAGGGGGGGGGGGGGGTTATTGCGGCGGAGGAAAAAAAAAAGAAGAAGGAAATATGCTGACGAGTGCTTCATTGCCAAAGAGTATTGATTGTAAAGAATGGTGGAACGGGGATGGTGAGAGGAGAAAGACGGAGTGGGGAGGTAGTGTAGAAGGGAGCGGGGGAGAGAGAGGTGGGGTGTGGATGGATGGGCAGTTGTGGGTGGGGTGGGGTGGTGTGATGGGGGGTAGGGGAAGGGGTAGGGGGGGTGGGGGGTTCAGGTTGTGAATTATAAATGATGAATCATGTGTGACCGCCCTGGTCGTGTGGGCCATGATTCATGGAACAAACCGCTGCTGCCTTGAGATAGAGAGAGGGGGGACTGGGGGGTGGGGGGGGGGGGGGGGGGAGGCAGGGAGAGAAAAGAATGAGTGTGTTTTGAAAGAAAAATAAGCGATCCATTGCGATAATGACGGGTATCGGTTCGATTATCTACTTGAAACAATAAAAACAAAACAAAACAAACAAAAACAACAGAGCAAGCGGTGACCCTACAATGGCCATGACCAAGCACGCTTCCGGTCCCTTCGCACGCACGCATGCGCGTGCGCGCCCACACACACACACACACACACACACGCGCGCGCGCACGCTCGCGTCCGTCTTATGACGCAGCGCCCTTGCAGCGGACGACGCGAAATTAAAGAAGACGGTGTTTGTCTGAAGACCACCTTACGAAGACTACGCTCGGACTTTGATGTTCTTTATGTGACTTCCTCCGTATTCCTGCTTCCCGCCACATCTCGTCCCGTCCAGTCTCTCTCTGTGTGTCTCAGTCTCTTTCTTTCTCTCTGTCTCTGTCTCCCTCTGCTTGCCTCTCTCTCTCTGCGTCTCTTTGTCGGACTGTCTGTCTGTCTCTGTCACGTGTGTCTCTTTCGGTCGGTCTGTCTTTCTGTTTGTCTTTCTGTGTCTCTCTGTCTCTTTATCTGTCTCCGTCTCTTTCTCTCTCTCGCTCTCTCTGATTGATCCCGATTTTTAAAACTTTTTTAATTAAAAAAAAATTAATAGAAAGGAACGAGGTAGAATTCTTAAAGGTTTGTTCGTGGACTGCAACATTCACTCGTGTACGTGCTCGAGTGGGCTATTATTTATTTATTTTATTTATTTATTTATTTTGTTGATTTTCTTTCTGTGTATGACCGTTTCCCCCCCCCTGCCATTTAAGCATCCACACCTTGTTTTCGGGGGGTGTGCATGCTGGGTACATTTTATGTTTCCATATCCCAACAATGCCGTTTATGACGAGATCTTTTAAGTGCGTATTTTGATCTGCTGCACGATAGAGGGTCGGCGACAGAGGAGGAGGTCCAACTTGCAGGGGATGTGAACTGTTGCAGAAAGTGTCAGTGTTTGTTTTCTACTCTGAAGGGGACGGGCAACCAGTGCAGCCTCAGTCAGAAGAAAAAGCGACGTCATGGTCTTGATCTTACGCTCGCATTCAAACGAGACTCGCCGCGCATAGAATATGACGACAATGGTAATGATAGCCTGTAAAGAAAAAAAAAAGGGGGGGCGTGTTTTTGGTTTTCAATGGACTTGTAGGTTGACAGCTGCTACAGTTAAAAAAAAAGAAAAAAAGGGGGGGGGGGGGGGTGTTATGAAATAATAATGATGAGACAGAACTGTTTATTTACTGAAATTTCAGCAACGGAAATTTTAATCGGTAGTTGAGTGTACTGTGTGTCAGTGAACTTTTTAAAAATTTATTTTATTTTATTTTTTTTATAAAGAGCTTTCTCTCTCTCAGCCTTCATCTCTCCCTCGCCCCGCCCCCCCCCACCCCTACCCCCCCCCCGGCTCCCCCCCACCCCTCCATCCCTTCCATGTTTCCTCCAACGCAACCCTTTCCCCCCTACATCTTCTCTGCACTCCCCCACACACACCCCTCTATCCCGTTTGCTTGTTTTCTTCCCGCCTTCCCTCTTTTTCTTTCTTTCTTTTTTTTTTTTTTCAAAAGTTTTCTTTCTTGTCTTTCAGATATTATGATTTAAAAAAAAATTTTTTTTCTTCTTGCTCCTTCCCTCGATAGCGAGGGCTCGTTGCGGTAGAGTGAACGTGAATCCAGCAAGCAGATGAGGCCACGCATGAACGCGCGGGATGAAACGAAGGCAGCGAAGGCCAGACGTTACTGTCTGACGTAAAATACGACTTCTACAACACTTCCGTGCCCCCGTGTCTTACTCCCCCTCTCTCCCTTCCCCCCCCCTCCCAACACACACACACACACACACACACATCCTTCCTTCTCTTCTTGGTCTTTCTTGATGCTTTCTGCGTTTTCGTTCTCTGCTTCTGTTTTTCTTTTCTTTTCTTTTTTCTTTGTGTGTTTGTTTCGTTCTCTTTTGCCTGTATTCTCTGTCTCTGTCTGTCTGTCTGTCTCACTCTCTTCCCCCGCTCTCTCTTTAATGAGCCGGCGTTTTCTGTGTGTCTGTTGGGTTTTTTTTCCTACACACATGTAGACACTCTCCCTCTCCCCTATCTCTCCCCTCCTTCGCCCCTCTCTCTCTTTCTCTGTCTCTGTCTCTCTCTCTGTCTGTCTGCCTGTCTCTCTCACATAGTGTCTCATCACCTCCCCCTGCCCCTTCCCCTGTATCCTTTCTCGAATCGCCATTGGCTGTGCTTGAAATATTTCCAGTTAGTCACACACAGCTGTCTTCGTGTTTTGCACACCACTGCGCTTACATTGCGATGGCCATGGTAAAGGTTCGTTTCTGAACCATTAGACGTGTTCCGTTCTCTCTCTCTCTCTCTCTCTCTCTCTCTCTCTCTGTGTGTGCATGTATATAACGTTTTGGTGCCTCCAGAGTACATGAACTAACCTCGTTGCCATGCTCTCTATGTGTGGGCAGTGTCAGGCTTCTCCATCCAGCCCAACTCGCAGTGCCAGATCGACCAATGCTGGGAACAGTACAACGAAGCCAAGGACGCCCTGGAACTGTCGGGTGGGGCGGTTGACGGCGACCACCCTCTAGGAGGCGCGGCGGCTGGCCAGAGCGGAGCAGGAGGAGGTGGCGGAGGAGGAGGAGGAGGAGAGCTGGACAACGAGGCTCACTGCGTGGCGCTGAGGACGTACTGGCACTGCATCAAGGGCACCAAGAACTCCTCGCGCGCCTGCCAGGGCAACATCCGCTTCTACAGCGTGCGCAACGGGGTGCGAAACCAGATGAAGCAGTACAACTGCACCATGAACGGCCGCACGCTGGAGCCCCCCGAGCAAGGGTCCGGGCCCCCGCCCCTGTCCCCCCCACCCCGCAGGGTGCCCCCCCACTGCCAGTTCCCGGCCTCCTCCTTCCGCCACTGTGGGCTCTTTGGGGACCCCCACCTGCGCACCTTCGCCGACCAGTTCCAGACGTGCAAGGTGAAGGGGGCGTGGCCTCTGGTCAACAACGACTACCTGACGGTGCAGGTGACCAACGACCCCGTGGTGGGAGGGTCCGGGGACGCTACGGCGACTAGCAAGGTGAGTGGAGTTAAAAAAGTTTTGGGGGTTGCCTGTTGTTGTTGTTGTTGTTCTTTTTTGGTTTTGTTTGTTCGCCTTATTGGTCAACTTTTTCGGTGAGAGCATGTGAAAATTTATACATCAATGAAAGCTTGTGAATGAGGAAAACTAGTGGAAGTTCATGACTAGTGTCTTCCATTGAGTTCAAAAGCAAACAAACGAAGCAACATGTGTAGTTCAGGGTAGTTTTTACCTCCGTTCTTTCACAAGAGAATGCGAGAAAGGTTGTGGTAGGTGGAGCAGTGTTACGCTTCCCTGTGTTGTGTGTGTTTGTGTGTGTTTGTGTATGTGTGTGTTTGTGTATGTGTGTGTTTGCGTATGTGTGTGTGTGTTTGCAAGCAGATGAGTGCATGTTTCTTTGTGAATATGTGTCAAAATCAAATAATGTTGCTTATAGTGCAGTCGACCACAAAGAGGTCATTTCAGGGCTGAAATATCTGTCTGTCTGCACAGAGAGAGAGAGAGTGATTCCTTGCAAACCGCTAGCCTCTGATACATGCAGACCGATGGCACATCATCAGGATGTGTGTCTTTTGAAAAATTACTGATCACTTTGACCTTGGACTTGTTGTTCAAGGTCAAAAGATGGATAAAACGCTTATGGCATTTGTGTGCTACTACTTTCGAAACTTGATGTCTAGTTTCAATATGGTGAGCATAGATCTGTAGATCTATATTTTGTGTTGCTGTTTTTTCCTTCCTTCATTTTTCTTTTAAAAAAAGCAACAACAGTTTTCATTTCTGTTTGCACTGAAAGGTATGCATACAGAGCATCAAAACTGTATGGAAGTGATTGTCTGTATCATCCTTGACCTTTGTTCAAGGTCAGGGAGTCAAAGTGAATTTTCAAGTTCCCCAGTGCTTTGTTTTGGAGACCCACAGTTTAGTTAATCGGTCCCTGGACCACCGAGCTACAAACTTTTAGAAAATTGTTTAAAAAAAAAAAAAATTAGTGGATTTCCACCCCACACCGTGAACATCAATATGTTGTCAGAGCATTTTTCAGTGTGTTTTCACTGCATGCTGCGTACTGACAGTGATATTGATCCTGATTTCTTTTTTCTTGTTGCTTGCACCCCCAGTATGTTTATAATTTCTTGACAAGTTATTGTTTTGTTTTGTTTTGTTTTTAAAGCTTTATGTCAGTGTTTCAGTGCATGTGTTTGTCAGATATCTTGTATCTCTTATTCTCTGTTTCGTGGTCTCTGTGGCGCTCAGTTTTTTTTGTTTTTTTTTTCTTTTAGACTCCCAGTCATGTTCATTGCCTTTCTCGGTTTATATCTCTTCTCGCCATAGGTCTTTTTCTCATCGCTCTGTTCTTTTTTTTTCTCTCTCTCTCTCTCTACCTCTGCCCATTTGTCTGCATATCACTCACTCTCTCTCTCTCTCTCTCTCTCTCTCTTTGCCCACTCGGCCCCCCCCCCCCCCTCTGTCTCTGTGCCCACCTCCCCCCTCTCTCTCTGCCTACCTCCCCCCCTCCTACCTCCCCCCTCTCTCCCTCTCTCACTCCCCACTCCCCCCACTCCCCCCTCTCTCTCTCTCTGGCCCCCCCCCTCCCCCAATAACCCCCCCCCCCCCCCCCCTTCTCTCTTTAGCATGCTCTCACTTTTCGCACTATTCAGATTCCATTTCTGTCTTCCTGCCCACCTTGGTGTCTCTTCGAAGCTCTGGCCATGTCTGTCTGGAACTCAAAATTAGAAGTGTTGTCTGATGAATTTTCATACCTCTGTCTCTGTCTATGTTTCACCCTCACCCTGCTCTCTTTGTCGACCTGTCGTTCTCTTTCCGACCAGTAGATTTCCGTATCCATTTTGCCTCATAAATCAAAATTTGTGAATGTTGTTTTTATACTGCCGTTGGATTTGTCTGCTTGAAGATCCCAATTGCGCGCGCGCGTGTGTGTGTGTGTGTGTGTGTGTGTTTGCCTGACGGTGCTTGTGCACGTGCAGTGTATTGGCTGCACTTTTGCGCGCACGTGCTCGCTCGGTGTTTTGAATGCTTCGTGTTTATAGGCTCATGTTTTTTCCCCGTCTCGAGAGGAACCTTGACAGAGGGAGACATTATATAGAGAGCTGGGGCCACAAGAGAGAGAGAGAGAGGGGCGGGGGGTGGAGAGAGAAAGAGAGGCAAATAGAGAGAGTGGGGGTGGAGAGAGAAAGAGAGGGGGTGTTGGAGAGAGAAAGAGAGGCAGATAGAGTGGAGTAGGAGAGATAGAGAGAGGGGTGATGGAGAAAGAGCGGCAGATATGGAGAGAGAGAGAGAGAAGGGGGGGGGGGGAGAAAGAGAGAGAGAGAGTGGGGATTGAGAGATGGAGAGAAGGGGGGTGGGAGGGGGGGGGGGGTAGGGAGGAGGTGAGGGGGAAAGCGACCAACCACCGTATCAGGAGGACTGCCCGATACAGCGTGCAGGTTATTTGCGACAGCCTCCGCACGCCTTCACGTCCAGTGGGGCAAACACACAAATCTCTTCTCTCTCCTACGAACCTTTTCCTACCGTCCCCCCACCCCCACCCCCCACCCCCTTCCCTCTCTGTCCCCATCTCTACTCTACCCACTTCCCCCCTCCCTCCCCTCCACACACAGTCACTACTATTTCGTCTTCTATCCTCCTTGCCACATCTCCCCCCCCCCTTCCACTCCCCCCCGCCCCCTCCTCTTCTCATCGTCCCGTTCCGTCCTTCGAGTTCTCCAGACTGTCCCACAGTAAATAGTTTACGGGATGTCTTTTTTCTTTTTCCCCCCTCAACCCCACTCCCCCCAGGTAAAGGCGCTTGTTGGAATCGCGTGTGTGTGTGTGTGTGTGTGTGTGTGTGTGTGTGTGTTTGGCTTGGATTATTAGTTGATAATGTGACTATGTAGTCGAAATATTGTTAAAGCAATTGTATGGATACCCTGGGCATTAATGTGTTATGTTAACCAATGAGTTTTTATGAAAGCACCAAGAGCAGATTTCTGGATAGTGTGCTATATAAGCATCCATTATTATTATTATTATTATATATTATTATCATCATTATTATTATTTTTACATTCACAATATAAAATTTAAATGCTACATTATTGTAAAGAGCCTGTGGGGACAGGTGCGCCGAAGCCTTATCGTGAACTGGAATAAGAATTAATTGTTCTATCAAAAGGTGTAGCTTCATTTAAAATAACCTTTCTGCGTCGTTCTAGCTGGACCTGGCAACACAACAAGCCAATGGAAGTGTTTTAAACAGCTTGTAGAATGTATAAAGGAAAATCGTTTGTTTGATACTGCAGGAGGTTTTATCAAGTGGTGTGCGCACAGTAGTTTGACTTGGAACTGTTTCGTTGATGGTTGCGAGTTGTGTATCATGTATGTAGTGAGCTTAGGTATCGACGGTAAAGATTGCTGATGTAGAATACCTGTATAAATGTGGGGAAAGAAAACGATCAGTATGAATATCACGAGAACGGCAGGCATAGTGAAACACCGTACGATTACGAGAGTTTATTTTGCAAACTTCAACCAGCACTGAAAAGTTGTGCATTCTGTCGGGCGCCTATGGTCCCGCTTAAAAAAAACCCCAACAAACCTGCAGCCCAGACCAGTACGGTTTACAGACGTCGGAGCGAGAAGGAAGGAGGGGGGGGGGGGGGGGGGGGGGGAACGGAGTGGCAAGGGTGGTTTTTTTTCTTTCTATCCACCACCCACCCCTACCCCTTCCTTCCTCCCAGCGTCCGCCTGGACCCTTCCTCCTCCTCCTCTTCCTCCTCCCCCCCGCCGCTCCCCCCCCCCCACCCTTCCTCCCTCCCCTTCCCCTGCCTCCTTCCAGTAAAGTAAACATCCCACCATCCTTTGTTCCCTTCACATAAAAATGCCTGTGGAGGAAGAGGGGGTAGTGGTAGTAGCTCTGTGTGTGTGTGAGAGAGTTTGTGTGTGTGTGTGTGTGTGTGTGTGTGAGAGTTTGTGTGTGTGTGTGTGTGTGTGTTTCCCTCCCATTGTCTGTCTGTCTTTCGCTCAGTGCCTTTCACAGTTTTATCCCATCGGGGAAGGAACCTGTGTGTTTGTGAGAGTCCACATGGGTACGGGGGGGGGGGGGGGGGGGGGGGGGCTCTCCATTGTTTGTGTCATCAATAACGCGCGTGCGCTTGCAAACACGCACACAGGTATGTGAGGGGAAGTGGCGCGCGTGCTCACGCACTCTCGTTTGTTCGCGAGTGAGGCACGCGTGCACGTACGAACGCTCGTACACGTACACACACACACAGACACGCGCGTGCGCTGTCACGAGCACTCTTAAACATGCACAGGTCCACGCACAATTTCCTGCACCACACACACACACACACACTCTCACACTCACTATCTCTCTTTCTCTCTTGCACAACACACACATACGCACGCACGCATGCACAACACACACACACGCGCGCGCGCGCGCACACACACACACACACACACACACACACACACACTTTTCTCCCTCCTTTTCTCGTAGACTTTCCGTTCCTCCTTACCCACCCTACCTCCACCCTGATCCCCACCCCCACCCCCACACCCCATCCTTCTGCCCAGGAGGTAGTGAAGGTGGATCAATTAATCGGTCACGGTGATTGACAGTCATCGATCAGTGCCTTCAAAACATCGCATGCATATGTGACGAACAATGTGGACGATGACGATACTCAGACTAGAACAGCGTTCGTAATATGGTTCATCAGCCGTCATGATAAAATTGAAGTGCAACGTTGTGAGCACAGTATAAGCTTTAAGCTTGTTAATGCTCTTTTGTCATTCATTGCATTGTAATCATGTGTATTGTTGAATAAATAAAGATTATTTAAACCAACAGCGTTCGTGATTCCTTGGGGATAAAAAAGGCACACTCGTGATGTGTTCTACTGCTGTTAAGCTTTACAAAGAGACAGTTCCATAACTGTGGAAAATATTATTTTTTTCTCTCTCTCTCTCACCAGGAATGCCGTTGTCTGCCAGTGTCATGATTTAAAGGAACGTTTGTGTCGAATAATAATACCTTCACCTGTTGGCTTCTGTCACAAGACGTTTTGCAGTCCGTTCCCAAGTGTTAATAAATAGCTTCAGCAATAACACCACCGGGCGTTAATGAATTCATCAGAACACTCTTAACAGACTTGGGGGAGGGGTGGTTAGGGGGTTAGGGTGCGGGGGGTAGGGGGGGACTTGTGAGTGGAGGACTGGGAGGGGGGCGGGGGGGGGGGGGGGGGGGGGGGGGGGCTCTGAGATGGTGTTACATTTACAAGATTTATAGGGTCATAAATCTTCACGTCACGGACAGCCAGTTAAGCCTCTGATTACCTGACACTCTTGCATATACATAAACGTTGGTGAACAACACTTTGAGTCAAGACTAAAGGAAGGAAGAAAGAAAGAAAAAAACAAAACAAAAAAAACACGTTGTGCGTAACGGGCATGTTTTTGTACCCTTCTTTTCCTCTCCTGCCCTCCAAGTCTCCCCCCCACACACACACACACACTCCCAGGCCCCCTCTCTCCTCCTCCGAGTTGTTGTCGCAGGTGTATATTTGAATACGGCTGTTTTACATTCGTGACATCCAGCTTTTGAGAGTCTTTATGACTCAGGCTGCATTGTTTTCTCTCTTATTATTTTTTTGTAACTTTATATATATATATATATATATATATATATATATATAGCGCATTTTTGATAGTGCAACACTCGCTGCGAATGACCCCCCCCCACGGTTTCAAGTCGGTTGCATGCATAAATATTGTGTTTAGGTTTGCATGTTCGTTCGTTTTGCTTCTTGCTTTTCGTGTAGTTTCCCTTGCTCACGCACGTTGCGACTCCGATGTCTTGAGGGAATGGTCACTGTTATTGCCGGTACCGGAGACCGTCGAATGGCCTTTCCTCCCCGTTATCTGCCGGTTACCTCAGACCCGGTATTGTTATATCCCCATTATCCCCATTTATAAAAATGTAAGCATTGGCTTCTTCACAGGCCATATATTTTATCGTGCAGTTCCTGAATAAACAAAAAAAGAATAGAAAAGAAAAAGAAAAGAAAAAAAAAAGACGCCATGTCATATTACACAAGAGCATTCGTGCGGATGATAAGCGCGTGCAGTGCGTTCCTTTTTGTGACTTTTTCTACTCATCCTTGGCTTGGCCGAGTGATCAAGACATGATTTGGTATAGCACTTTGATTTGTTTTCTGTAGAAAACACGATTTAGCTCTTTAACCACATTAACTACTACTACTGCTGCTGCTGCTGCTAATACTACTACTGTCACTATTGGTACTGTTATTGTCGTTATTTTAATGGTTATGTGACTCAGAAGAGTTTAGAACAAGGGGTAAAGAACCATAACAGATGATAGCTCAACCAACACAGAGTATTGCAGGCTCACTGAGGACGGGACCATTGTGATGGTCAAGGTTGAAAAGTGGACCGGAAAAGAAGATTATGCCCCCCCCTCCTCCTTTCGTCGTTCCAGGTATGTACGTCTCGTCGCTAGTATAGCCTTAGCTGGTTCTCATTGCTGAACGGCACCATCCTCAACCGGATCAACTGCGATGCCGAATTCTTCCTCAGCCACTCAGCTGTCTGGCAATAAGAATGAAAGGGGTCGTGGCTGCAGGGGGTGGTGGTGGTGGTGGTGGAAGGGGGGTGGGAGGCTGGTGAAAGGAAATCTTGACTATACGTGAGGAAGATAAGGAGGGAGGAGGAGGGTATGGGAGGAATAGAGGGATAGAAGGAAATAAATAGAGGGCAGGTAAGGGGAGAGGTACCAGGGGAGGGGGGAGGAGGAGAAGGAAAAAGGGGTGGGTGGAGAGGAGGTGGGGTGGGGTCGGCGGTGGGGGTGGGGGGGTTGTTTGGGCAGGTGCGTTATCGCCGGGGGCGGCCGGCCACCCCCCCCCCTCCCCTCCCCCAACCCTCCCGATAGCACCTTTCATCGCCTGTGTACACAACTCGCCCAGATAACGCACACGCCGCGAGACCTCTTGCCCCCCCCCCCCCTCCACCTCCTCACCCCCTGCGGCACACAGTAATACACCAATCACACCACCACTGATATTATTCCCGCCCCCCCTCCTCACCCCTCCCTCCGCACACACACACACACACACACACACAAATAAGTAATGTGTGTGTGTGTGTGTGTGCGTTCGTGCATGTATGTGTGTGTGTGTGTGTGTTTGTGTGTGTGTGTGTCTTTTGCCTGGAGTTTGTGTGGGTTTCTCAAAGAGTTTGTGTACCTTCTGGTGATACGGGCGAAGAGTGCCTTTGTTTTTTGTTTGTAGTGTTCATGTTGTTTTCTATGTTCCGGCTTGATAATTGACTCTCTTCCTTTTCATGTTTGTTGCCAGTCCCAAGTTTGCCCATAGTGTCTTCTTGGAACTTCGGTTTTTTGGGCCACGTCTGCCCCTTGTTACATTGAGACCCAGCGTATCCGGTTTGTGTCTCTTGACGCATGCTCAGAAGTTTACTTCCGCTCTGAAGCAGTCTCCGGTGAAGATTTCAGGATAATAATAATAATAATGGATACTTATATAGCACACTATCCAGAAATCTGCGCAAGGTGCTTTACAAAAACGCTTTTGTTAACATAAAACATCATATCTATGTTATATACACACGCCAAAATGTGACTACACACACACACACACACACACACACACACACACACACACACACACGCTGCATACATACATTTTAACATACATGTGTATCTAACAGCTACCCTAACACATACGCACACATAGGCAGGCACAAACTTACATAAACACACGCACGCGCACACACAATACACATTCATATACATGTATGTAGTTATGTATACACACATAGTCCAGCACAGCTAACGCAAAGGAAGTGGACCTGCCACAATTGTACTTATTGCTGAGGGAAAATGTTTAGTTTTGAGACGAGATTTAAAGGATCAAACAAAGAGGTGTTGAACAGAGTACTATTGTTCACAAAGGCTTTGAATTAACCAGTTAGAAAATTAACCAGCAGTGACATCACAGATCGAGGCGGTTGTTAACTGCATCCATTGAACTGTACATCTGACGGGCGCAATAGCCGAGTGGTTAAAGCGCTGGACTGTCAATCTGAGGGTCCCGGTTTCGAATCACGGTGACGGCGCCTGGTGGGTAAAGGGTGGAGATTTTTACTATCTCCCAAGTCAACATATGTGCAGACCTGCCTAGTGCCTGAACCCCCTTCGTGTGTAATCGATGTCAGCGTTCTGTGGGTTATGGAAACAAGAACATACCCAGCATGCACCCCCCCGAAAACGGAGTATGGCTGCCTACATGGCGGGGTAAAAACGGTCATACACGTAAAAGCCCACTCGTGTGCATTCGAGTGAACGCAGAAGAAGAAGAACTGTACATCTGTTAGTTTACGAATAAAACACAACCACCACCACCACCATGCTGTATAGAACTGAACTTGCCCACCTGGGAGAATTACTAACAGGACATTGACCGCACTACGTATGCAATGATAGAAACACATGTTTCTCTTCCTCTGGATCCCTCAGCCCAGTTGCTTAGGATATTGTAGCATTTCTGTAGGACTGTTCATCCTATCCCTGTGTTCTTGGCCCTAACAGCATCACGGCAGACCATAACAAAAACCAGAACAGACAGATCGGCGAATTAACAGAACAACACGCGGCCTGTTGCCCGTACGTCTCTCTCTGTCTCTCTGTCTCTGTCTCTCTGTCTGTCTCTCTCTCAGTGTCACTTTCTCTCTCGCTCTCCTTCCCTCCACCACCACCAACGGCACCCTCCTCCTCCTCCTCCTTCTCCCTCCCCTCTCTCATTCACTACGGATCAAAGGCTTGTGCATGCATGCAATCCATGAACATAGAGATCTCTAGTTCGTACATATACATAGTACGTATACGCGCGCGCCCGCGCACACACACACACACACACACACACACACACACACACACACACACACATGATATGCACACATCAATAACAACAGCAACAACAACAACAACACACACACACACACACACACACACACACACACACACACACACACACACAAACACACTACACACACAGAGGCAGGCGAACCGAGATATTATCATCACCCCCACCACACCACTTGATCCCGGTTCTTTCATAAAAATTCATGGGTTGTCCTCTTGCCGGCTCGGCCCTGTTAGAACGTGCAATAAACCCCATTCTCCTGCGAACGTGCCACGACCCCCTCTCCCTCCTTACCCTTCCCCCCCCCCCCCACACACACCCCTCCCTGTCCCCTCCCCTTCCCTTCCCCTCCCCCCATCCCCTCCTCTCCTCCCTCCTTCCTTCCAGTCCCAGCCCCATGGTTTAAAAGATCGTTTGCCCGTGAGTAGGGAGAGAGTGGTTGGGGGGCTCGGAGTTGGGATGGTGGGGGGGCTGCTAAAAGCTGTGTACACGTTAGAGTGAAAAGAGAGGTAACCCACCCAAAGGGAGAGCACTATTAGGGGGGGGGGGGGAACCCACTTGTCTGAAACGTGCTGCTCTGTCGCCTTGTCCAACATGGGGGGGATAAACACTCCACTCTTTGGTGTGTCACTGTGTGTGTGTGTGTGTGTATGAGGAGGGGGGGTAGTTATGTGTTTGTTGGGGGGACGGGGGAGTTATTGGTGTGTGCGTGTGTTTGTCAGTGTGTGTGTGACGTGACATACATACGCTCTGTACTTACGTCACCACCCTCCACCAACCTCCCTTTCGTTAGGAATTGGGGAGGATTGGGAAGGTTGTAAAAAAGGTTAAAAAAAAAAAAAAAAAAAAGGGTAAAAAAGGTTAAAAAAAAAAAAACCCCCAAAAAACAAAACAAACCCAACAACAAAAAAATCAAAAACCAAACAAAAAACGTATGCTGTGTACTATGTAGTATGTAGTCTGAACCCCCCCCTTTCTGCTTTGAATTTTAATTTACCACCCACCCCATTTAAAATAAAGTTGGGGAAGATTTGGAACGTTGTCATCGTAAATTAAAAACAAAACAAAGATCTTACTATTATGTTTCTTATGGTTGTGTCAAGATTATATGCACGACATACACTGTGACAGTGTTAGGTAAGCTAGTTTCTAACTTCAAAATTAGCAAATGAATAATAAAGAACAATAAAATAACAGAAAAAATGAAGAGACAGCAAAACACGACTGCTGTCAACATTATGCTTGAAGTACAATATAAAGTAGTGGGGGGTGTGGGGGGCTGGCGGGCAGTCCACCACGTGTTATTACGAACCCCAGAAGACCCCCCCACCCCCCTTTGGTCTGTGGAGGCTTGGCCGAGTGCAGATGGTTGGCGCTGTTCCTCTGATGTCTTTATCAATTGGATGCCTCCTGCTGCTCGCTTAGGCCTGAAATAAATCCCTACCTCAAAACCTGTACCCCCCCCCCCCCCATCCATTCCAACCCCAAACACCCACCCCACACACCCTCCGTCCCAACCACCCCCATCACTACCCCCCCTCCCCCCCCTTCCCCTTCCCTCGACTTTCTCCTACACTTCCGTTTCCACCCTGCTCCCCCTGTGTTCAGCCCCCTTTCTTTCATCTTCCCCACGTTACCCCACCCCCCACCACCACACCACATGGTGGCATTGACTTCATTTCGCTTCCTGCACCACCACACACGTGCGTGCTGCTACCCCGAACTGGCAGTCAGTACGAAGACGTTCCGTAACGTGTGTGTTTGGCGTCTGCCCTGCAGGGCTGCGGTGTAGGGGTTTGCAGCGGAAATGACACCCCGTCTGAACGCGTTACGTGGATGGAAACAAAGGAATGATGGTAACCAGAACGAACACGAACGAGTTCAGTTGTTGAGAGAGAGAGAGAGTTAGAGAGAGAGAGAGACGAAGAAGAAGAAGATGAGAATTCATCGAGACTACTCGGCAAAACATTGAAGGAGAACACTGCAAGTCTAAGTAAGACTTACTTTCTAGCTGACGCTTTTTTTTCCCCCGATCTCAGAAAGCCCACAGCCAGTGTTCATTGTAATCATGACACACATGCGCAACCCTCGCACTTCAAACGTAAAAAAAAAAAAATTAATTTTCACTGAATACAAGACATGGACTAATTTGTTGAGACTCACTCCAGTTTGCAATCAAGTCATGAGATGGGTAATACCAGTTTTATCCATGAGAGAGAGAGAGTCAGAGATCTTATCAAGATCTAGTAAGGTTGGTCCCGAAAGAGCTGCAGCCTCTCCTCCCTCAGACCGGATACACGGCTCACCCTGCGGCTTTGCCTCAGCGCGGGTGGCCTCCAATAAAGTGCATTGTAAAACGGGGGGAGCAGGACCAGTATAAAAAACCGGCGGCCCGGATTTTTTTTTTACTGGCAAACCCTGGTCCTGCCCCTGGTACACATGTATGTTATATGGTCACAGCCACTGTGTGGCCTTGACCTAGTTTCGGGGTATTGTGCTTACATCTTGGTGTCGCACGTGCGCTTGTTCTTTTTTTTTTTTCTTTCTTTTTTTGTTTGTTTATTTCATGGGACTGTTTCCGCTAGGTCATAAGATTGAAGAAGTAAATACAAGTGTTTTTGTTTTGTTAAAAATAAGAAATGAATAAGTAAATTAGATTGCTGGATGGGTGGATGAATGAATGGATCAATAAAATAAAACAATAAAAAAATATGTGATTGAATATATAAATAAATGAAAAGGTAAATAAAAGAAAGAAAGAAATCAAGTTATGTCTTCTGTATTTCAGTGTTTTGACATGTGTCTAGAAATGGGCCCCCCCTCCTACCCCTCCCACTTCAGCCTCACTTCTCCCTCATGCCCCCCCCCCCTCCTCCTCCCACCGTCCCAACCCCCCCACCTCTCTCTTTCTGTTTCTCTGTCTCTCTCTCTCTCCCTCTTTCTCTCTCCTTGTGCAGTGTACACAGTTACCCATGTTCGTGGATGCTTCGGACATGTGCGCGCGCGTGGTTTGGGGTGCTCGACATGTATTTATGTCAGGTTTCACAAAGGAGACTGATCGTGATGAATGAATGACTGGGAACTTCCTCGGGGCATTCCAGGCTTGGGGTCGAGGGGGGGGGGGGGGGGGGGGTTAGTGACAAGGTGCGGAATGATTTTGGCCGCCGGTGAAGGAGTCTCCTCACACCACAAGTACTTAACGTGTAGATCGTCGGTAACCATCCCCACCCCCATCCTTCGGCCCCCCCCCCCCCACGCCCCCCAACCCCCACCCCCACACCGTGCACGGAAATCCCAATGGCCTGTTAAATACCAAATAGGAATTTCTTCGGACAATTCGAAAGTGAATTCCTTGCAGGACATGTATCTTTTTCTTTCTTTTCAGAATATTTTCTTATGTAAGTTTTTTTTTGTTTTTTTTTTTTTAATACTAAAAACCTTTGGAAATGTGTTTTTTGTTGTTGTTGTTGGGTTTGTTTGTTTTTTTTTTTTTTTTTTTTTTTTTTTTTTGGCCATGTCAGATGAAAGGGATATCTCACTCAGAGAAAGTGCAAATTTAACATCCTCAAATTCCCTGTTTGCCAGCTTTTTTTTGTTGTTTTTTTTCTGTTGAACATAATTTTGTTTGGTATGTGTGTGATATTTGTGTTATATATATATATATATTTTTTGTTTTGTTTTTTTGTTTGTTTTTTGTTTTTTGTTTTTTTGTTGTTGTTTTTTGGGTTTTTTGTTGTTGTTGTTGTAATTATAAGTATCACTAGTATCGCTAATAAGTCTAATACAACTTGAAAGGTGGACACATTCGCTCATTCATCTTCCGGTCCCATGCCCACCCACCACCAGTCGGGATTCGAACCTCAGATAATCTACTGACGCGCCTGTCCATTGGGCGAGCGACTTGTTGTTGCTCCCCGTCACACACACACACACTGACTGTCCCTTGTCTCGTTCTGTTTCGCCGTTCTTTCATTTACATCTGGTCCACGCTCGGACCCCTCCCCCCCGTGCCCCCCCCCCCCCCCCTTCCGTCCCCCCCGATTGTGTTTTGCTGCCTCCAATTCCCAGTTGTGTGTCAGCGTTTCTTTCCCCTTTGTTACTTCTCCTGTCTCCTTTGTTTTTTGTTTTTTTCCAGGGAGTTCGGTTACTTGTTGGCTGGTTGTTGTTGTTGTTGGGACGACGTGTCTCTTTTTTTTGTTCTGTGTGTCTGTCTCTGTCTCTGAGTCTCTATGTGTGTCTGTGTCTGTCTCTTTCTCTGTGTGTCTGTCTCTCTGTCTGCTTTTCTCTCTCTCTCTCTCTCTCTCTCTCACACGCGCACACACGCACATAAACAGACACACACATTTTAGTGTGCGTATGTGCGTGCGTGTGTGTATCTCTCTCTCTCTCTCTCTCTGTCTCTGTCTCTCTGTCTCTCTCTCTCCCCCCTAAACTAAATTAGGTAACCCCTTCATAATAAACCATCCGAATCTCTTCTCTCTGTCTCAAACTACTGTTAAAACTGATTTTCCCAAAATGCCCAATTCCATGCCTGGATTGTCTTTGTTTTTTGTGTTTTTTTGTTTAATATTTTGCGTGTTAATCTCAGCCAACAAGCATGAGAATAAGCTTCAGAATGATGGAAGTATTTTCTTGTTGACAAAACAAGGTATAAAACTCACAAAACTCGAGAGGGAAAAAAAAAGAAGAAGAAGAAAAAAGACTGAATAATGCCGCCATAAAAAAAAGAGACCCGACGCATAACATGTTTCAATGCTTTTTTGATGCTGCTCCCCCCCCCCCCCCCCCCCCCCTCTTCTTCTTCTTAAATAGTTGACAGACTCGGCACGGTATTTCAATGAGGGGAAAAATATGTCCCCCGGGACAGTTTAGAAAGGAGGGGAGCATATTAATGCACGTGACATACAATGCGCACAACATGGGCCCAGAGATGTAAGATGAGGCCACCAGATGGCTCCCAAAGGTGTGATTGTCATTTTATGGCTTCCCCCCCCCCCTCAACCCCCTTACCCACAGAGGCCCGGAAAGCCCTCTGTAGCATTTTAGAGGGGTTTTTGTGTTTGTGTGTGTGTGTGTGTGTGTGGATGTTAGAGGGTGGAGGTTGGGAGAGGAATATTTATGTGGAGATGGGGGGGAAGGCAGGGAGTGGTGGGGGAGGGAGGGAGGGAGGGTGGGAGGGGGTGGTTACATGGGGGGGGGGGGGAGGGAGAGGGCAGGCGTTCAGGTTTGTTGCGGACGGAAAAGAGATTGGAGAGTGGGTGTGCATACTGGCAATCACACACACACACACAAACGCATACACACACACACACACACACACGCACACACACACAGATAAGTGAAACTGAACATAATGTATACATGTGTATGTGTGCGTGCGCGCGCGAGCACTATGAAACGAGAGAGAGAGAGAAGGGGGCGGGGGGGGGGGGGGGGGGCGTAGAGAATCATTGTAGGTGAATGAATCAAATCAGTGGGCTTCTTCTTCTTCTTCTTCTCCTCCTCCTCCTCCTACTCCTCCTCCTCCTCTTCTTCCTCCTCCTCTGTCTCCTTCTCCCCCTCTTCCTTCTCTTCCCCCTTTTTCTTCTTGTCTTCCTCCTCCTCGGAATCTTTTTCTTCTCCCCTCCCCCCCCCCCTCCCTCTTCTTCCCTTTCTCCACTCTCCATTCAGCCCTCAGGGGATGAAATTATCATAGAGAGTAGATGAATCATACTCGCGACTCAAAGTCACAAAGGGAAAGGTGGTGATAGAGAGAGAGGGGGGGGGAGGGGAGGGGAGGGGGGCGGAGCAGACGTAGATGCAAAAGCTATGAAAGAAGAGAGAGAGGGAGAGATTTGGTGTGTGAGGGAGGTTGTATCCAGACAGCGTGTAAACACTTTTAGACAAGGGATTGAAAACAACGTCACGTGTGAGCACGTACAAATAGATTCACAAGGATGTTGTTTTTTGAGCGAGAGATAAAGGAAGAGCAAAGTCAGAAGAAACAAACAAAAACGAAAAAACAAACAAAAAAACGAATCACCTAACGAAATCAACAAGTCCCAATCCAAAAACAACACCTGCATCCTATTTTGATAAAAAAAAAAAAAAAAGAGGGGAGAGGAGGTTAGCTGCCACTGATTCTGCCCCTTACCCCTCTCCCCCCGACCCCCCCCCCCCCCCCACTCCATCCCCTGTCTAGGTCCATAGATCTAGGGGCCCGGCGGGCTGGGTTGATTATGCATACAACAGGTAAGAGTGGTGGCTTTTACCGCAGCGGCGGAGGCGGCTAGCCAGTGAAGCATGCTATGAATTCACACCTGTCTGCTGGCTGCAGGCCCATCAGTGAGTGTGGTGGCCACGGCCCAGGGCACCCCCCCCCCCCCCCTCCCCCCCCCCCCACCACACACACACACGTGTGTGGACAAGTGATAGCATCTATCGGGTCCAGGTGTGTGTGTAAGTGTGTGGGGGATTATGATTGATGGGAGGTGCGTACTTTGATGTGAAAGTAGTCGGGTTTTTTGTTGTTGGTTTTTTTTTTTTTTTCTGTGCATCTTATTACTTTTTTTTCCCAACATGCAGGGGCTAGTTGTTGTTTTTCCACTCTGTGACAGTATCCGCCTATGTCTGTCTGTCTCTCTTTCTTCCCCCTCTCTCTCCCGTCTCTCTCTCTCTCTCTCTCTCTCTCTCTCTCTCTCTCTCTCTCTCTCTCTCTCTCTCTCTCTCTCTCTCTCTATATATATATATATATATATCACTCTTTCTTTCTCCTCTCCCTCCCTCACTCTCTCTCTCCCTCCCTCCCAAGAGCTCTCTCTCGTTCTGACTTTGAAGCAACACTTAAAGAAAGTAAATTACGTTCCGTCAAATAGCTCTCTCACAAGGGATATATAGACGCATCTAATTCTGCTGTGACAAAAAGCAAGGTCCGTTCTTCTGTATTCCCCCAAGTAGTCATCCTCTTATTCTTCTTTTGCTTTTCTCCCCCTTTCTCTCCTTCATTTTATCCTTCCTTCTCTCCATCCCGGTCATATCTGTTCTTCCTCCATTACCCCTCTTTCTTTTTTTCAACCTGCCTGCCTGCCTGTGTGTGTGTGTGTGCCCTCCCTCCTACCCTCTCTCTCTCTCTCTCTGTCTCTTGTGTCGCACACCTGTGGGATCAAGGCAGGTAACCTATGTGATCCTTTGTGGGGGTCAGGTGACAGACTTGATTAGATAGTGTCCCCCTGTGTGTGTGTGTGTGTGTGTGTGTGTGTGTGACTGTGATACCATCCCCGACCTTGTTCTTTTCCTCTGTCTTCCTCCCCCTGGCACCTGGTGACACGGAACACCTGGCCAGCTTACGGCTCCACCCTTGTGATGTTAGGAATGTGTGTGTGTTTGTGTGTGTGTGTGTGTGGCTGAGAGGAGTGGGGATGAGGGGATTTGTGTGTGTGTGTGTGTGTGTGTGTATGTTGTTATTGTTGTTGCCGTCTTTCACAAGCAGGCGAGTGCCTGCATCTTTAACTATTTATAGCTTGATTTACGGTCGTGTTTTCCTGGCGCGACCGCGCTCGCACACATATACTCACACGCACTCACACACACACACATACATGCATGCGCGTAGGTGCGCACACACGTTCACACACACACACACACACACACACACACACACACACACAGAGTTGTCGCCATGTCTTAACCACTGCAGCTCATTCATCTTACTGCGAAAGGGTGCGGAAGCGGTCACGTCTCTGTCTCTCTATCACTCTCTCTCTCTCTCTCTCTCTCTCTTTGCCTTTTTCTCTGTCTCTGCCTGCCTCTGTGTCTATGTCTCCTTCTGTCTGTCTCTCTGTTTATAACGGTACGCACATAAGGATTTTCTTCAACCTACATAAATGCATTACAAATGACACACACACACACACACACACACACACACACATATATATATATATATACGCACCTGTCTACAAAGCATGCGCAGACACCTCCTCCCCCTACTACCCCCCCACCCCCCACCCCCCTCACACACACACACAGACATATATCTAAATATGACAAACCAAAGTAAACTGGCGAAGTCCAAAAAATCAAACACTATTAAAACAGACAGAAAATAAAACACAGCCTGTCCAAAATGAATCAAGCAGACGCTCACAACGGACAGCCCCACTGCACACCGTCACGATACACGTTGACCAGAGAACACCTGTGTGGTCCCCCACCCCAGTCACACCTGTCAGGTGCGTTACCTCCATTGTTCCCCCCCCCCCTCCCTGTAATCTTTCCCCCCCCTCAGCGCTGATTGGTTCATCACGTAACGCTGGCTGATTGGACCTGATAGGTCCGGGGCCCTGGTTGCTCGGGGCTTGCTTGTTTTTTTTTTTTTTTTTTTGGTGCCTGGTACAGTACAGGACGTTAGAACAAACTGGAGGAGAGAGGGTTGTAGGCCTGGTTTCGTAATAAGCCGGTGACCGAGAAAGTATGGATGGGGAGGGGAATCACTCGTATGGTTTGATGAACACAAATGTATGCGTTCGAACATATATATATATATATATATATATGTGTGTGTGTGTGTGTGTGTGTGTGAAAATGACTGTTGTACAAGTATGCTCATGTACGAGCTCTCGCTTGATGCGTGCTCAAGCATGTATACAATCAGAGATATATATATATATATATATATATATATATATATATATGTGTGTGTGTGTGTGTGTGTGTGTGTGTGTGTGTTACGCATGGACACACACACACACACACACACACACACACACAATCACTCCCCAGTCTAAAAGACTGCGATGGCTAGAAGAGAGAAATTCTTCAGGTTGATCGTCTTCATATCGTGTTCCACTTGATCCTTCGTGGATCAGGGAGCTCGCCTTCTGTAAACTGTTGGTCATGACCTGTACCAACCCCCTGTCTGTCTGTCTGTCTGTCTGTCTGCCTGTCTGTCTGTCTCTGTCTCTCTCTCTCTTCGACACATTATGCAAAGATTCGACAGAAAATGAAATGCACTTTGTCCTTTGTTGTCCAGCTTTGAGGAATATTCGAGAATCATTTATTAAGCCTAAATATTATAGACAACCAAATATGTTTAAATTGAACTTGTTAATGTCCTCAACATCCTGTGAAATTGTTAGAAACCTTGCTTTGTAATTAGATAAAGCTTTCAAAGTCCGAGAAACTATCACGTCATGAAAACACTGTTTTGTTGCTAGGCTAGTTTTCATTTGAACTTATGTTATATCGAGTTTTCTATGAATGTTGTATTATGTGAAATGTTTTGTTTTTCTTTGTTTTTCATTGTTGTCTGTTCATATACCCCTTCATTAGGGGCCTTGGCCTATATGAATAAATCATCTTGAATCTTGAATCTCTCTTCGACTCACACACACACACACACACACACACACACACACACACACACACACACAGGGTTTATTACGTGAGCGTGTTTTAATATGGCTGGGTAGGGAAGAGGGGAAAATCAAGTGATTTATTGACATTGACCCGTCAGCACGTGCATGCTAGCATGCGCTAGTGATTATTATAAACACAAGAGCATACGAAATGGACTTTCTTTCATGGTTAAGTCTTACTTTAGTGTCCTAAACTCAGGCAGGGACCTATTTTACCAGCAATTTTTTGTGTGTGTGTGCATGTATGAAAAGACTTTACCATCAGTAGATGTTGAAACCCAGTTCCAGTGGAATTTTGACTCTTATTTTGAACGTTATTTTCTTCAGCTTTGATGCGAATTCAGTTAACTCACTCAGTACGGCCAGTCCTCTCTTCTCCTCTACACAGACCCCTCGGATGTCCAGTGGGTGTCTGAATGACCCAACCTTTAGAATTGTCAATCGTCAGAATTGTGGTATTCTTTGTCAACATTCACCTCTTCAGTATAAGAGCCTTCCGCTTGCAATATTTTGATGATGGTAATTGGGCTGAAGCGCTGTTAACGTCGTCTCTTTTCGCCGTTCGTATGGAGAGAGTTAACTGAACTAACTTGCTTCCATATTGCTCTTACCGTTTTTTGGACCCACAAAACAACAACAACAACAAAAAAAGAAAAGAAAAAAAAAGGCGACTTGAGACGACAGTTGTCGGTTCGGGTTCATGTCATGGGTCATTTTGCGTCGTATTGTGTGTATTTCTTGATCGGGTCGACTGCACGCAACATCACACGTCATTTCTCATATGCCTTCATTGCAAAACACGCGGAAGAAAAAAAAAAGTTTTAGAATAGGTGCAACCCGAGTAAGAGGTGCGTCTCTCTCTCTCTCTCTCTCTCTCTCTCTCTCTCTCTCTCTCTTCCTTTCTTAGTCCCCTCCCCCTTGCCCCCCCCCCCCCAATCCCCCCCCCCCACCTCAAACACCCCCCTTTTCATTCGAATGTACAGAAATGTCGATTTCTAATTAATACTAACAATCATCATTATGATAGCAATGATAATAATCCAAATAATAATAATAATAATATCCTTTATTTTCAGTCTAATATCATCATCTCAGATGAACAGACTATGAATAAATAAACGAACAATCCTAAATAGAACTGACTTTACCAGCATAAACAAACGAAGACGGTGTACAGTAATCGAGCGGACACGAGAACTTGGGGAAGAAAAAAGGAAAAAGGAAAAAAAAAAGGGGGGGGGGTGGGGGGGGGGGGGGGCATAAAGAAAAAGAGAAGAAAAAAAGGATGTAATAGTGATGATACTGTTCTGCTGTCAGGACTCGGGGTGCTCAGCGCTGTCACAGCAATTCCAGTTTTCACATGGTTATAAAAATTTAAAAAAAAAGAAAAGAAAAACAAAAGTGGTGAGAAGAAACGCTGACTGTAACTACAAGACTGTATAAAACAAGACAATCAACGTTCAGACGTACCCATGCTGTGTGACCCACGATACAAAGGTAGTGGAAAAAGGGACGCGAGGCAAACAGGGAGTAGGGGGCCCACTTGCGCGCGCGCGCACACACACACACAAGTAAAATAATAATGATTTTAATTAATAAGAGAGAGAGAGAGAGAGAAATCCCGGAAAGATCGTTCCGGCCGAAATCTCGATTTTCAACCATGTAGCAGAGGACGATTCATTCATGAGCCTGAATGATAAATAAACACACAAGTAAATGAAGTAAGCAAGTGATTAAACAAAATCTAAATGAATGAATAAATAATATGATAATAATCATAAACATAAAAACAAAACAAAGGGGGGGGGGGGGAGCCTGTTTTTTGCTCTCTCTTTTTTTTTTTATGTAGGGTTTGTATGCATGTAAGTGGTCCCCACCACCACCCCACTCCATCCCACTACAATACATCTCCCCCCCCCCCACCCCACCCCCACACACACCTACACCCACACACAGTCCCATTCCTGCTAAATTTCACAAACATCCAAGTGCATCTAAGATGTCCATGTTGTTATCTTGTGCGAGCGAGAGATTGAGTGTTAGTATATGCAAGTTTGTATTCAAAGCGTTTTCATTACGAGCAAATGCTCTAGAATCGTTATCGATGCCCATGTAGTTCAATGGTTGTCCTACTATTCATTTCCCTGTATTAATTCTGTTTGTCCTTGTGAACTCCATTGTTATGGATCTGTGGTCTGACAATTAAAATATTTCGACTTTCGACTTTCGACAGTCCCATCAACTTTTTGCACACCCCTTATGACACTAGGCACTTGTCCCCCCCCCCCCCGGCCAAAACGGCCCACAAGCTCTACATGGTTAATCCTAATCCAGGAGCGTCGCCACTCAGACTAGGGGGACGTAACCCACACCCCTGCCTTCCGACGCCCCTCTCACTCGGGGTGCACGCTAAAGACCTTAAAAAAGACCCCCGCCGCACAAACGACCGGCCCGCACGCCACCCCACAATAAGAGTCCCTCCCCGTGAAAACCTACACCCTTATAATACCTCAACCCCCTTGTAACCTCCCCCCCCCCCCCACCCACCCCACCCTTATTGCCCCCTCCCTCACCCTCTGCTCTCTCCTCCTCCCCCCCCCCCCCCCCCCCCCCCCTCCTCACTCGTTCCATCACCATCACCGCTATCCCCGGGGTTTTCTTTCAGTGTCCTGCATTACACGCTACACCCGTTCCATCCCCGTTTTGACGGTGTGATGTTATATTATTTTAAAAAAAAATTTGTTGTGTATCTTCTCTTGCTACTGCTGCTTGTGCTACTCTTCGTATATTATTACCGTTCTTCTTCTTTTTATCATGATGGTGATGATGATGTCATATTTTTTCTTCTTCTTCTTCTGTGTTCGTGGGCTGCAACTCCCACGTTCACTCGTATGTGCACGAGTGGGTTTTTACGTGTATGACCGTTTTTACCCCGCCATGTAGGCAGCCATACTCCGTTTTCGAGGGTGTGCATGCTGGGTATGTTCTTGTTTCTATAACCCACCGAACGCTGACATGGATTACAGGATCTTTAACATGCGTATTTGATCTTCTGCTTGCGTATACACACGAAGGGGGTTTAGGCACTAGCAGGTCTGCACATATGTTGACCTGGGAGATCGTAAAAATCTCCACCCTTTACCCACCAGGCGCCGTTACCGAGATTCGAACCCGGAACCCTCAGACTGAAAGTCCAACGCTTTAACCATTCGGCTATTGCGCCCGTCGATGTCATAATTTATTTTATTTCATTTCATTTTGCTTCAGAACACTTCTCGTATCATTCTTGGTCTTGTCTCAGGAGACATGTAACCGTTCGCAAGCGTGAACGTTTGTTTGAAGGCACGTGCACATTTGTGTATGATGCTTGGGAGCGAATATATTCGTATACGTTCGTGATTGCAATGTCATGTCTTAACACGATCATACACGCGCACACGAGCTTGTTTGCACATGCGAGCCTATGTGAATCGGTCAATACACTAGTTCGTTCGCACACGTGCGTAGGTTTGAAAGCACGTGATCATGCATGCTTGCGAGCGCGCGCGCATAAGTACGAGCACACACACACACACACACACACGGGAGACAGACAGAGATGTTTGGGTTGCTGCGTTGTGTCTGGGAGGTGGGAAAGTATCGGCCGGTAGAAACACAAGGATAGCACCCCACTGACATACCGACGGAGTCAGAGAAACCATCATCGTTTTCCTCCATCGGTTGGCTGCCTTTTTCTGCCTTCGTGGGCTTTACTTCTTCGTTCCCTCGAAAAAAATATATATCAGTAGGCTTTTTGATCGTTTTATCTCGTTATGTAGGCAGCCATACTCCCGTTTTCGGGGTGTGTGCATTCGTGGTATGTTTTTTGCTTTCATTATCCACCACCTAATGCTGACATGGTGTTCAGGATCTTCTCAGTGTGCGCATTTGAACTTCTGTATGCGTATATTATATGTATGTATATGTATATATATATATATATATATATATATGTGTGTGTGTGTGTGTGTGTACACACACATTACACAAATAGGAGTAAGGCATTAGCAGGTGTGCGTGTGTGTTGATCGGAAAATTATCTGCAGTCATCACAGGGAATTAAAAAGTTTTTACAAAGTAACTTAAATTGTAGCTGATTGTGTAATTCCCATTCCGAGCCAATTGACGAAACAGACCAGGCCGCTATGTTCTTTGCTTTTAAACAATTCTTATTCAAAGAGACAGCATAAGCACATATAGCATGGGAATGGCATCAAGCATGGCTTATTTGGTTTAAATAATCTTTAATTATTCAACAATACACATGATTACAATGCAATGAATGACAAAAGAGCATCAACAAGCTTAAAGCTTATACTGTGCTCACAACGTTGCATTTCAATTTTACCATGACGGCTGATGAACCATATTATATCAGTTGTATTCATAAACAGTAAGTAATGAAATAATGAAATAAAACAAATAAACAAACAGTACACAATATAGTAAAATAATGCTAATATCAATATTAACATGAGATTAAATTTATTATCACCAGAGTAATCGGCCTGATAGAAGAAAAACACGAAGGGGAGAGAAAAAAAAGAAGAAGAAAATTTAGAATGGTGGATAAGGTGGTGGGGGAGGGGGAACAGAGCATGAGCATGGCTTATTTTATCCCTACCCAATAAGAAACAACGTTCTTTGCAGTTTATCAACTACCACCATGGCTACCAGGACACACTAGCGACACACAAGTCAACTGTTCACTGTAACTGCAGAGAAGATTCACAATGAAATATTCTCTGCAGTTTTCGTGAACAGTTATTTTGACGAATGGCCCCGGTTTCACTCTGTAATCTCTCTCTCTCTCTCTCTCTCTCCCCCATTACATTACTCCTTAGGTGATGTTCACTTTCCAGTGTGTTATTATTGTTGCTACTATATTAGTATTATCATTAATATTTTCATTGTTGTTGTTGTCAGTGGTAGTTGCGGTAATAGTAATTTGGTGGAGGTTTTTTGTGTGTGTTTTAGTTGTTGTTTTTCTTGTTTAGTTTTGTCTTGCACTTAACCTTCTTTTCATCGTCAAATAATGTGTGTATTTTCGCCATTGCGTTTGTGTATTGCTTGTTACATACGAACGAGCACGATATAAGCTCATGCTTGTTGTTGCTCAAGTCTTCTTAATTGAACGCTGTATTGCACCTTGTTTCTTGATATTAAAAATGTTGAAACCAAGTGAAAAACTTCAATGAAACTACGGACACAAACCGCAAGGACAACAGGAGGGGGGTGTACTGTGTGTTTTCTCTCGTCTTCGTTATCTCCCATGTTCTCTCTCTTTCAGTGAACCCTGAAGCTTGAAGCGTCTGGCGGGATTCAGATCAGTTCAAATCGTGTTGCTTTTTTGCCCAGCCACATAAGCAAAGGATTTGTTTTAGGGCTTGACAACCAACCGGTCAACTAGTTATTAAAATCATTCAATGAGAAGTCAAAATAAAAAATCATTTAAAACAAGGTTAAAAAGAGCTGTTCACCAATCCACGCAGTTCATGTATATGTGCAAGTTATTCAACACAATACAATACAGTACAGTACAATACACTGTAGTACATTACAGTACATTGCACTACAATACAACTCAAGACGAGACAGTATCGATTTATTAATCCCTCACACAGGAAATTTTCGTGACTGCTCGTTCATTCGATTTTTTCTCTCTCTCTTTTCTGTCACATTCTGACTAAATACCACTCATACGAAGTTGTATTCAGTCAAACTGAGATATAAAAGAGAGAGAGAGAGAGAGAGAACAAAAAACGTAACTAACGACAACAAAACGAAGAACAACGGGAGGGAATAAAAAAAATAATAAATAAATAAAAAACCAAAAAAACAACAACCAACAAACGGGAACGGGAGGAACCATACGCGCGTGTCAGCCTTCCGTCTGCCCAACCGCGGCGTTCTCTGATCAGTTCGCGAGTGTGAACTGTCGGGATCCCGTGTTATGCCAATGTGCGTGTTTGAGCTGGGGACCGTCTTATCAGGCGTGATAGGGCTTAGGAGATAGCGTCGTGGCCCGTAGTCATCTTTTGCTGAACAAGAAGAAGAAGAAGAAGAAGAAAACTGGATCGGGGTCTTATGTGTGCTCCCCCCCATCTCTCTCCCCCTCCTACACTCCTTCCACCCCTCCCTCCACCTCTTAACCGACACTCCATTTGCTTTGCTTTCCTTGCTTGAGTACTTTTCTCATGAAACACACACACACACACACACACACACACACACACATACATACAAGGTTTGGTAATTTCGAGGTTTTCTGTATGGGTAATGTTCTTATCCTTCTGATTAGAAAGTAGAAATCAAAACAAAACAGAAACTGGTATTGATGTTCAGGCTTTCTGTTGGGGAATTAAATTTTTTAAAAAATTAGATATATATATATATATATATATATATATATATATATATATATATATATATATATATATATAGTCCCGAGAAAGATGTTACCAGAGAGGAAGGAATGAAGAAAAATTGGTCCACGTTTTGGATTAGTCGTTAGAGGTGATAAATACCAAATACGACTGGGGGGGGGGGGGGGGGAAGAGAGATACAGTCAACAGGAATGTGACAATGCCTACAACGAAAAAAACCAAAATGCCAATGGTCTGTTCGTATTTTCAATGGAGAAAAAAAAAAGGTTATCAAGTCTGGAGAAAGACAAAAATGTTAACACTAACAGTTCCAGAACATAACATTTCGGTGTCTGGTGGATCGTGAAGGTCAAACTACAAACTGATGACGTCAAAAGTAAAGGTGACGTGTAAGAAAAAGTGGCGTCAAAAACAAAACAAAAAGCAGCAGAGAATTGACATACTAAAAAAAAATTCAAGGAAAATGTAAATACGAAAGTCAGTAACGCAAGGCAATTATTGTTTTATAGATTCCAGTGGCAATGCTGCCATGCTTTTAGACTGTCGTGTTAGGTCCTGCGTCCAGAATATTGAAACAAACAACGAATGTTTGTTGGCTGATATTCGACCGCCACTGCTCACGGCCTCCAAAACAAAACAAAAACCAAAAAAAATGAAGGTAGCAATGATGGATTTTTGTTCCAATATGGGCAATAACGATTGTTATTTCATCCCATGCCGTTTTGCATATGAAGAGGTTAATTTGAACTCCCACCGTGGATGTTCGCCTGCTTGTGTTTGCTGCCTCCTCCTCCTCCCATGGCCTTTGAGTGGTATTGCTCCCTCGTTGCCAGTCCGGTTTTCCTCCTCTTCCATCGGGCGGACACGGAGGTTGCCAGTTCTCGGGGGGGAAACATTTTTAGAATTTCTGTTTCATTAGCTAATAAAAGTAATGTGCATTTTGTTGATTACCCTGCAGTATTTTGTAGGCCTGTATTAATGATATAACAATCCCCCACACCCCCTGTCCATGGAATTGGTTGTTTCAACTCGGTTTTATTGCCCGTTTCGGGAATTGGTTGTTCAAAGCACTTTTTGTTCCCCACCCACCCACCCTCCCTGTCTGTATGACGCACATGCGTACACACACACACACAGACGCACACATACACACACACGCGCGCGCGCGCACATGCACCGGCGCGCGCGCGCGCACACACACACACACACACACACACACACACACACACACACACACACACACACACACATCTATCTCCTTACATGCATACACACACACACACGGAGGCACCTCACGCGCCGTCAAAAGAGAGGTGTCGACAGTTTGACACGGACACGGACTCCAACAGATCTCCATCTTGATTTGCCGGCACAGCAACGCCTCCTAGCTAACCCCGTCTGTGCCCCAGCCATCTAGGGGGCGTAATCGTTGACGTCAGGTCAACACACGCATTAAAAAATGAAAGGAAAAAGTAATAAAAAGAAAGAGAAAGCAGAAGAAAATTTGAAAGGGGGGGGGGGGGGGGGGGGAAGGGGAGGAGGGGTTAAGAAAAGAAGAAGAAAAAAAGGGGGGGGGGGGGGGGGGGGGGGGGGAGAGAAGAAGCCAGAGCGTGTGTGTGACAAGAAATTGGCGTTAAAGGTTAACAGGCAGAAGAAGACGGCGTCATTATCGATGGTAGACTCGCCGGCACCTCGTGGTCTGCCGAGCCTGCCTCCACTGCTCGCTTCCAGGGACGTCCGTGGTGGCTCACTGGTTTGCGCTGCTGCTGAGTCAGGATGCTGCTGAATGCCATCACTGCAGTGGCAGAACAGAATTTTAAAAGTTTCAGTGGCAGAATGAAAATTTGAAAGTTTATCTGCCCCTTGTTCTCAAGTTGTTGCATTTAGAAATGTGCGCAATACTTAGTAAGGGACTATAAGTCAGTTGTTTTTTTTTTAAGTTACAAGATCAAATGTGGGTCCGATTTTTTGAAATCATTAAAATATTTATTTATTTATGTAGCCAAGTGCTCAGTACAACTGGTTACTGACTGTCGTTCAACTCACAGCACAAGCTGTAGCAGACGCCTTTTTCGCAACTACACGCCAGTCTTCAGTGACTCACTCATAATGTGTGACGCCATTCCCGGTTTGAATGCAAAGCCCATTCTAAACCTATCCTCTAAACATCTAAAAAAAAAAAAAAAAAAAAAAAATCAAGTCTCTGTATCGTTCGCTGCAATATCATATTTGTTGTGCTTACACACACACTCTAATCAGTTAGAAGCATGCTTGATTTCAGTTCAATCGTTCATCAGTCTAAAGATATCAACTGACACTAAGCTTACGTCATTTTGTCCTTCTCGTTGAACGTTTAACGACAACCACTCCACAACCAGTGTCGCTGTACGCCATTGGGTGAGCTCTAATCTGTGTTTCTGACGCAGCGTATTTAATTAATATCTCTTTTTGTCGGATCAGTAAACTGCAGGTATTATATACTGATAGAATCGTCGCAATTCTAACTTTAAATCTATTCCATTTGTGTAGGTTACACTGATTTAACGCAGTTTGTAATTTTCCGTGATGAGCTCGCTAAAACTGATCAGTCATGTGGCTTTAATTAAGATTATGAATTCATCGTAAATAATTAACACTCCGTTTTATACTCATTAGAAAGTACGTGTTGAGCTCTTTCTTTTGCGACCTATCCGACGTAAATCGGTTCAGGAATCGTTTTAAAAATCTGTCACTGAACACCTTGAAACAAACGCAATGATAATCAAATTTAGGGGGATTTGAACCGATTCGCTAAACGGGCCTCGCTAGCGTCTGTGCAGTTCGCTTAACTTGCACAAGTAGACGGAGTGGGTGATCACTGGTCACTTTTCCACCTGGCCAGTCACTGGCTGGAGCCTGCTCTCTCTCTCTCTCTCTCTCTCTCTGTCTCTTGCTGTGTCGCAGGCAGTGTGTGTTGTGCGTTGTCCCAGAGGCCAGCATCTCGCTACGTGTCCCTTGCACTGTTTTCTCATTTTCTCTTTATCTTCTCATCTTCTTATAACTATTGTACGAGTAAATAAAACAACAGAAAAACCCTTTTGTGACTGGCCGTCTGTATGTCCTTGGGCCTGTGTGGGGATTCTTTTCTATCCTTTAATACAGTAAATCATCAGCTAATTCTTTTGTACCGTCCCGCGTTCAATATAATAACACCACTCGGGTTCATAACACGGCTACATTTATTTATTTTATTTTTTTACGTGTTGAAGGATTCAGAAATGTACTATCCCTGCTAAAAGGCTTGAAAATGCCCAGAAAGGGGTTTTGTTATTATTGACATTAGTTTTATGAGAGTAAACATTGAATCGATACCGACAAGGGTAGCAGTTTCACTTTTAAACGACAGTCCACGTATACGTTTTTATTAGACAGTTGTTTCTTCCTGTAATGGATGAAATTCTAAAATGATAGAGCGACCGTTTTCTGGAAGTTCAGCAGTAATTAAGACAGGTTCAAAGTGGTGATCAGACCAGAGAAAAGAACATCATACACAGATTTGTCAGTTATTGATCGTTGATGATGAGAATCGAGCTTTTTTTCTTCGCTGGATATTTTTAGCTGCACATGTTAAATAATGAATATTGTTTCCACCACCCAGGGTGCAGCGAATATTTTTACCTTGTATTTTTTTTGTGTTAATGATTTCAGTTACCGAATATTTATTATTCTCTCTCTGTCTCTCTCCCTGTCTGTCTGTCTCTGTCTCGCTTTCTCTCTCTCAAATGTTTCTCTCTCTCTCTCTCTCTCTCTCTCTCTCTCTCTCTCTCTCTCTCTCTCTCTCTCTCTCTCTCTCTCCTTATTCTTGTTATTCTACTTCTCCTTTACTGAAGTTAATGATTTCAGTTACGGATTCTTCATTGTAAACGTTGCCATTTTCAGTTATGGATAGCTGAAGACCCTTTTCATTTCTTCGACGATGGTGTAATTTAAATGCAAGAAACAAAAAAAGAAAGGAAAAGAGAGTAAAAAACAACAACAATAAAACAACACACACACACACACACACACACACACACACACACACACACACATACACACACACACACACACACACACACACACACACACACAAAACAGCACTGCAATAAACCTACTGCACAGATGGCCGAGGACGCAGAAACTAAGGGAGAAAAAAAAAAGGAAAGAAAAAAAAAGAAGTAATAATAAGGTGCTCCAGTTCTACCCCACCCTCCTCCTCCTCCTCCTCCTCCTCCCCCTCCTCCCCCACCCACTCCCAGCCTACATAACCACGGTAACTTCATCACCTCGTGCCCTACTCACTCTCCCTCCCTCTTTCCACCCTCCACCCCTCCTCCCACCAACCCCTCCCCTCTCTCTCTCTCTCTCTCCACATCAGCCGTCCCAGCACACTCACCGCCCCCCCCCCCCACACACACACACCTCCTTCCCTCCTATTCCCCCGCTCCAGCCAGCCAGAGCTCAGTTACATTCGAAAAGGGTTTGCGTTCAGGAGGCGAAAAAACTGGCGATAATATCTTCAGTTGGCTTGTGCTTGTGTAATTTCTCTCTCTCTCTCTCTCTCTCTCTCTCTCTCTCTCTCTCTCTCTCTCTCTCTCTCTCTCTCTCTTTTTTTTCTTTTTTTCTTTTTCTATTTGAGGGTTGGGGAGGTGGGTAGAGGTAGGGTGGAAAGATGGTGGGGGTGTGGGGGTGGGGGAGAGATGAGAGGCACTGCATGGACTGGCTTGTGTTTCCCCACAGCACTTGAAGTAGTTTGTTGCTGCTGCTGCTGCTGCTGCTGCTGTGATTTTTACCCCAACCCACCCCCTTCCTCGCCACCCCGGCTCCCCCTTCCTCCCTCCCTCCCTCCTCCCTCCCTTCCCCACCCACCCACCCACCCACACCCAAGCCCTGCCACTTTTATGTATTTCCTGTCAGAGAGTTGTGTGGCTGTGTGTGTTGCGGAATGCCAGTTTGGTGCGAAAACATAGACAACCCGCTTCCTTTTTGTGGGGGCCTCTCTCTCTCTCTCTCTCTCTGTGTCTCTTGTCAGTCTCTTTCTTTTCTTCACACTCACACCCCACCCCTCTCTCTCTCTCTCTGTCAGTCTCTTTCTTTTCTCCACACTCACCCCACTCTCTCTCTGTGTCTCTGTCAGTCTCTTTTCTCCACACTCACCCCACTCTCTCTCTCTGTCTCTGTCAGTCTCTTTTCTCCACACTCACCCCACTCTCTCTCTCTGTCTCTGTCAGTCTCTTTTCTCCACACTCACCCCACTCTCTCTCTCTGTCTCTGTCAGTCTCTTTTCTCCACATTCACCCCCTCTCTCTCTCTCTGTCTCTGTCAGTCTCTTTTCTCCACACTCACCCCACTCTCTCTCTCTGTCTCTGTCGGTCTCTTTCTTTTCTCCACACTCACCCCACCCCTCTCTCTCTGTGTCTCTGTCAGTCTCTTTTCTCCACACTCACCTCCCCCCCCTTCTCTCTCTCTCTCTCTTTCTTTTCTCCACACTCACCCCCCCTCTCTCTCTCTCTCTCTGTCTCTTTCTTTTCTCCACACTCACCCCTCCCCCTTCTCTCACCCTCTCTCTCTGTCTCGGTCAGTTTCTTTCTTTTTTCACAACGCACGCTCGCGGGCGCGCTCACACGGGTATGAACACACACACACATAAGCATGCCTTGAGCACCCTTGCAAATGAAGCGACTGTTCAGCAGTTTGACAAATTCACCAATTGACACATGATTCAAGGCTTATCACACACACACACACACACACACACGCACACACAAATTCTCATAAAGTCGGGAGGTTCTTTCATCACGTCACATAGTTTTGAATGAACTGTCTGATCTTTGATTACCCATTCCTCATAACCCCACCATTTCTTTGATTACGGTCTTTCTGGAATTGACTGTGAGTGATAATGGTGGTATTTCAACACGGCGAAGTTCGGATGTAGATAGGTTTGATTTAATTAACTTTCAGTTACCGGTTAAATCGCCCCATCATTTTTTTATTTATTATTTTTTTTTTTATTGATGTTAATTGAATGAAAAGGACTGTGAAAAGAAGGGTCTGTTTATTTCATCTTCGGTCCCCCCCCCACCCCCCACCCCCCGCCCCCCTCTGCTCCCCTTCCCTCTCCCCGAACTGAAAATGCTGGGTTGTAATTATTTCACACGGCAAAGAAAATTGAGTCCGCAGCAAAGAGAGAAGGGGTTTCTGTTTTTTCTGGGTCGTTAAAATATTATGTTTTAAAGTGCTTGCTTGCTTGCTTGCTTTCCGTCTATCTGTCTGTCTGTCTCTCCCCCCGCCCCCCCCCCCCCCCCCCCCCCCGCCCCCCTCCTTTTTCTTTCTTTCTTTCTTTCTTTCGCGCGCGCGCACACACACAGACACACACACACACACACACACATACATACACACGCAGGAAAAACAAAACAAAACAAAACAGCCCCCCCAAAAAAAACGTTTTAGTGGTGACCTTGCACGAATTTCTGTGAGCAGGGTTTTATGGGAAGATGCCCCGCAAAGTCGTTCAGATGTTATGATTTAGAATTGAATGGGGTTTTTCACGGTTGAAGTGTAAACATTGTGAAGTGTAAACATTGTTGGTAAGTTATTTGGCTCTCGACGTGATGCTGGTTTCATTATCTCGGGAGCTTCTACGTGACTTGCCCCAGTGTGTTGCTGTTCGTGCTTTCTGAGGACGTGGAAACGCTGTAGGTATCCCCAGCAGTATTCAGCCTCTCCTCCCTCTTCATGTTTTACATTTATTTGCTTATTTATCATCATTGTTGTCTTATTTATTTATTTATTTATTATTATTATTATTATTACTACTATCTTTTTTATATGATAATTATTATTTATTTATTTATGTAAGCTTATCTATTATTTATTCACCTTTCTTCTTCTTCTTCTTCTTCTCTCTCTCTCTCTCTCTCTCTCTCTCAAGGCCTGACTAAGCGCGTTGGGTTACGCTGCTGGTCAGGCATCTGCTTGGCAGATGTGGTGTAGCGTATATGGATTTGTCCGAACGCAGTGACGCCTCCTTGAGCTACTGAAACCGAAACTGAAACTCCTCCCTAAGTGCTGTCTGGCTGGTATTTGAATCACGGCAGACGCAGATATTTATCGCCGTTACAATAAAGAATCTGTTTCGGAGGGTGTTCGCCTTGAGGCAATCTTTAAATTCTTGAGGGAAGCCGATTTATTGTCAGTGCAAGCGTGTGTTGCATTTAAACTGACTGGAAATGATGTTGCGTGGGTTTGGGTTTCTGTTGGTCTGTTTAGTTTCAACGTTCTGCTTGATTTGTTTTTCTTCTCGCTCTGGCGCCACTCATTTCCCCATCTTTTTTTTTTTTTCTGTAAATGTCTTTGTATGTACACGTCTGCTTGCCCGTTTTGTATGTGTGTGGCTTTCTGTGTGATTTTTTTTTTAACAACAGTAGTTTTAAATGTGATAATATCAGGCCTCGGATGACCAACACGGTTGTGAATCTTTCGTGTTTTTTTTTTTTTTTTTTCTTCTTCTTTTTTTCCACATTCTACAGGAAAAAGTATTCACATATTTTTCAGCCCTCATATGACGTTTGTGATCGACTGGCTGCAAATTACAAAGATGTATATCGTATACGCCATTAACCACGGCCACGGCTTAACCCTCATCCCCCACCCCCCATCTCCACCCTGATGTGTTGACTGTCGTTGGTTGCTGTGTATGTGTTGACTGTTGTTGGTTGCTGTGGATGTGTTGACTGTTGTTGGTTGCTGTGGATGTGTTGACTGTTGTTGGTTGCTGTGTATGTGTTGACTGTTGTTGGTTGCTGTGGATGTGTTGACTGTCGTTGGTTGCTGTGGATGTGTTGACTGTCGTTGGTTGCTGTGTATGTGTTGACTGTTGTTGGTTGCTGTGGATGTGTTGACTGTCGTTGGTTGCTGTGTATGTGTTGACTGTCGTTGGTTGCTGTCGCTGGTTGCTGTGGATGTGTTGACTGTCGTTGGTTGCTGTGGATGTGTTGACTGTCGTTGGTTGCTGTCGCTGGTTGCTGTGGATGTGTTGACTGTCGTTGGTTGCTGTCGTTGGTTGCTGTCGTTGGTTGCTGTGGATGTGTTGACTGTCGTTGGTTGCTGTGGATGTGTTGACTGTCGTTGGTTGCTGTGGATGTGTTGACTGTCGTTGGTTGCTGTCGTTGGTTGCTGTGTATGTGTTGACTGTCGTTGGTTGCTGTGTATGTGTTGACTGTCGTTGGTTGCTGTGTATGTGTTGACTGTCGTTGGTTGCTGTGGATGTGTTGACTGTCGTTGGTTGCTGTCGCTGGTTGCTGTGGATGTGTTGACTGTCGTTGGTTGCTGTGGATGTGTTGACTGTTGTTGGTTGCTGTGGGTGTGTTGACTGTTGTTGGTTCGCTGTGTGTTTTCAGCTGACTGTGATCGTGAAGAGCCACGCGGAGTGTGGCTCCCCCCACTACCACACCTACCAGGCCCAGACCGACTCCTTGCCCGGAGCCTTCGAGGACGGCAACACGTCCTACGGGCCGTACGGCAGCGTGCTGGTGAAGGAGGTGGAGGCCAACCGGCACGTGGAGATCCACGTGCTCTACATCGCCACCACCATCATCGTGCGCCAGATCGGCCGCTACTTCACCTTCGCCATCCACATGCCCGCGGAGCTGGTCAACAGCAGCGGCCAGCACCACGAGCCCGAGCTGTGCTCCAAGGGCTGCCCTCCTTCAGAGCAGATCGACTACAAGCAGTACCTTGCCCACCGCCGGGACCGCATCGTGCAGCTCCAGAGCTCCGACCCCTCGGGTCAGCTGACCATCTCGCGCCACGAGGCCGAGCAGGTGTGTCGCCAGTCCGGGCTCGTGGACTTCTACTTCGACTCGTGCGTCTTCGACCTGATGGCCACCGGGGACCGCAACTTCACGCTGGCGGCGCTGAGCGCCCTGAAGGACGTGATCCGGCTGGACCCCGAGAAGGCCGTGCAGTCCAGCAGGAGTACTCTGGAGCCCTACGATGACATGTTCTCCTCCGCGGCGGCCTCCGGGCTGAGGACAGGGTGCACGTGGTGGAGGTGGTGGTGGTGGTGTCTGGTGTGTGCTGTGTCCGCGGTGTTGACGTTACGACCGTCGCCTGTTGCGCTGCAGGTCAGATGAGGGTCGGTGCTGGACGTCGGGTTTGTTAACAAAAAGGTGTAGGGGTGGGGTGGACCTTGTCAAGGCATTCGCTCCGTTTTATGCTTGGGGGTGACAGCTTTAGCAGAACGACAAGAGGCACGTGCTTGTCACGTGATCACGGTGATGGTGGCTGGGTGCTGAAGCAGAATTGTGTTTGAAGCATCTAAAAAAAAAAAATTCACTCCAAGACCCCTTCAAAGCGTCGTGACTTTTAGCGTTCTAATCCATTGCAATTGGTGTCAGAAAAACAACAACAACAGAGATCAGGGAGAAACGAGAGGTCTTGGTTCGCAAATCCAAAACCAAGTTTGTGGCCAGGAGCAAAACGTTGAATTGCCAGCCTGGGCACTACAGTGATATGGAGAACTCTCCGGGCTGTGCGACATGATCGCACTCCACATGTTTTAGATTGTCTTTTACTGTGTCTCTCACCTTTAAAAAAAAAAGTAAGAAAAACGGCCGACTGACAGCGTTTCCCCCACCCCCACCCCCACGCCCCCGCCCCCGCCCCATGGCACTTCCGCAAAACACTGAATTCAACGTCAACGAGCTGAGCTCTGCTGCAGACACCAGACAAGCAGAACAACCCAGTTTCTTGCACAGTGATACCTGACTCCTTTCTCACTCAACAACTTTGCCTTCGAAAGGCGATTGTTTGATTTTTGTTTTGTTTTGTTTTGTTTTGTTTTGTTTTTTTTGTGCGTGGAATATATGTAATGCATACCCGTGCACGGACTACTGCACACAACTGACACGTGCAAGTTTGGATCGTTCCGTTCAACCACAGACCTTGTTGACTTTTAACTGTAGTAGGTGTCCCATCCCTGTGACATTCGGAAATCTTGTCCTGTTACTTTAAAGGTGTGTGCGTGTGTTTGTGTGAATTTCATTTCCTTGCTTTTTTTTTTTTTTTAATTTTTTTATTCCCGCCCTGCAGGAAAGAAAAACTACAGGGAAACATTTGAAACAAAAACAATAGCATCAGCAATATGTGAGTCAAACCAAAAACCTGTTAATTTGTGTGTGTAAAGACATGGTGACTTGTTTTACTGATCGTTTTGCATCTTTGTAGGATGACTGGGTGAATGTACAGATGGATGTAATCTTCATGGATATGTTGTCATCAAACGTCATTAAGAGGCAAGCTTTTCTGTTTGCTGCTTATTTAAAGGTTAAAAAGAAGAAGAAGAAGAAAAAAAAAGAAGAAAAAAACAGGTCAAGAAAAATGGCAGTCGTGAACATTTGCATGCATGTATGTACTTTCCTGTAATGTCAAAGCTGGTGAGTTTTTAAATGTTGATTAGGTAACTGGTTGATTTTTTTTTTTTTAGTTGACAGTCAATTGTACAGATATTTAAAAGAAAAGAAAAGCTTTTATTTGGGCTTTTTAAACTTTATTTAACGGGTCTTTTCCCACAGAAAGAGGAGAAAACTTGGAAATAATTGAATTGGAATAATTGTTTTAAATTAGATGTTTAATCAGCCAAAGCAGTGGAATCTGATTTGAAGGCTTGTTAAATTATATTTTAATGTTGATTCATTACATGAAAATGTTTGCAAAATCCATTGTTTAAGAATGGTCATGTGGAATTAAAAGTTTCAATATTTAATATGAAAAGGGAGGGCTTATGGGATTGAGGGTTTTCGTGTTTAAAAATTGAAGGCAGGGTTGACAGATAAAATTTTAAAAAATCAAAAACCAAAACCATTGTCATAAACTCATAGTCAGCAAAGAAGAATGTTCATAATGATTTACGACCATTGACTAATCTCCTCGCAAATACCTCAAGGAAGCGGCTGACACAAGCAGTCCGCGGCCTCTTCACTGAGCTCTCTCTCTCTGTAACCACTGTCACACTGTTTGTACATTATGTGCGCACTAGTAATGTTAGTATGCAGAACGTTGAATGCGAGAGGAGTGATTTTGACATGCTGCTGTTTTTGCTACTGCTACTTAACTGATAAATACCATTACTGTCATGTGTACTACTACTCTACAGCTACTGCAGACAACTACCACTGCCAAAACTGTTATTCTTAAGTGCCACCGCTGCACCCATACGGGTCCACCAGTAATTTTCTTTTAAGTCAGCTTATGTTGATGTTACAATTAGAACGAATGTTAAAATGTTCACAAACTACCCTTCAGAGCAGTTGTTCGGTTACATAATCAAAATTCATAATCTGATGCGATGAGAAGACGAATGTGGAAAATTCGTTGGGAATGGGCATGAAGAGTAAACCACAACAAGTGTTAACGGGCCCGTTTGAACAGGGGAAATCCTCGTTTGAAATGATTCCTCAATTGCATTCAGCTGTTAACTTTTTACTGCATTGCCTGTTATCAGAATCGTCTGTGTCCTCCTGCACTCTGCACTGAGTATTGCCTTCACCAGTATCGAGTTTTAAAGTTATTGTTTTAATTTGAAAAGCGCTTTTAAAGTGCTTTTTCCGCCTAGATGTATTGTTTGTCAGCCGACCTTGGCGAGGCGTGTCACGGCTGTTGCCACCATGTCTGTGAACTGGAACATCTGCTCCAACCCATTGGCCCGCACGTTTTGATGATGTCATGGCTGTCGGCAGAGCATGAGAGGGCAGCTTAGAAACTTAGAAGTCACGGTCGGAAACGGCTGCAGTGAAATTGCCGTTGTCTGTCCAGGAAAGTTAGGGGTTAATAGACGTGAAGGACCTAAATAACATGTTGCCAAAAGTCGAGTTGTTTTAAGTTACACAACAACTGGCAATGCGAAACCTGAAAGGAGGAAAAAGAGAGGAAGGGAAAAAAAAAAAAACAGAAAGGGGGGAGAAAAAAAGTCCGCCCAGATGGAGGATTGGAACGTTTACTGTACGTTCAACCTCTTAACTGCCAACCTGACAAAGTGTGCACCCGCTGGTTTGGGATACGGGTGGAAAAGTGGCTTAGGCCAAAGGTGCCGAGGTGGTGAACCCTGTGAGGGGGTTATCTGCCCACCGCATGCGTCATCTCCCCTTGAGGGCAGCGGGTCTCTTGTGAGTGTTCAAAGTTTCTCAGGGTGAAACTGGATCAGTGCGAAGAGGAAACAGACACGATGCAGGCAAGTGCTTGAAGAAAGAAAACAAAAGTAAAGAAAAAAAACATACCCCCCCTCACCCCCCAAAAAAACAAAAAACAAAAAAAACCCATCCACAACTACCTTGGACCTGAAAAACAAACACACAACTACTGCTACTGCTACTCTACCACTGCTATCACCACCACCACCATCGCCACCACAACTACCACCTATAGTAAATAATGATGGTAATACAATTACAAACATGAAAGTGGTGATCATATAATTTAAGCAAAATTAACATCGATGTTTTGTTGCATTTCCCACTGGTAGCAGTACATGAACAATACTTTAAAAGTGAACTTGAGCGCATTAGTGACAAATCTCACATTGCTGACATTAGCAGTCGCATCATCTCAAAACTGGTGGATCTTTCATTGTGAGTACCCTCCTCATGTTAACCTCTGGCATGGAGCAACATATATTTAAAGCTGTTAAAATAACAGTTCTGTGAACTGAAAGCAAAAATTAATGATGTCTTCTTAGAATGGTTTTGGAATGTAACCATTCTTTTCAATTTTACTCTGAAACAATGAAAACCATGGTGACTTATTTTGCGGTTGTTGGCAAAGGACATTTGACTGAACTTCTGAAGACGAAATGTGTGTGTGTGCTTTTTTGCCAGGAGTGTGATTGAGTTCCACAGCAATATTGTAATTTATTAACGGGTTTCAATTCTGCGTACTTATGTTCTTTATGTCTGTTTTAAGAAAAGAAAAAAAAAAGCCACCGTCAGTTTAATCAAAATGAAAAATGAATGTTATGATTTTCACGGGCATATGTTTTGTTTGGATGTGTGTGTTAACTGTTGATGTTACCCATTTGATTTTGTTGCAGATGTTGTTGAAATCACTTAGTTAAGACTTCAGGTTTTTTTGGGTTTTTTTATTTGGTTTTTTTTTTTTAGCATCTCTTCAGCTACATAACTAGTGAGTAGTATTTTTCTTGCCACTGGACAAATAACAAAACTTTTGAAAGGTAGAAAGGAAAAAGAAAAAAGTAAACAACAACAAGGTTAATGATTATTCTACAGGCCAGTTTTTATTTGGATGGATAAAGTGCATTCTTAGATCTTTGGACAGTATAGTATTCTTTGTTCTGATACCTCATGCGGTCATGGCGAAAACGTTCAAGTACTTCAGCCATCTTTGAATGAAACAGATTCCGATGCAACAACATAAGCTGATGATTGTGTCACTGGTTAACGGCGTGTTTGTGAACTTCAAACCATCTCAGCTGTGATTTATGTGTGAGAAGTGTAGGAATCTTCACGAGACTGAGAACTTTCACTCCACTATGGGTGGAAAGTTTGTTGTTGTTTCCTAGGTGGAGGGGTAGGGGGAGGGAATGCAGAACAGGAAAGAAAAGATGGGACAGTGTCCCAGAAGGTAATGCTGCTATTGACTGTGCATGTGTGTTTTATTAGTATCATTACTATGGAGTACAGTTGATCCCAACACTCGGCTTATATCACAGATTGACATAAGTTTACATTTGGGCCAACGGCAAAGTGAGAGCTGTATTATCAATGGTTTCTCCAGTCAATGGGAAACCATTTACAGCTTAGTCTTTTGTGAAGGACTGTGACTCTCAAACTAGGAGGCAAAATTGCACTGGCTCTTAGTGCTGCAGCCTTGTGGGTTAGTTGGCCTTTGGGGACCATCCCAACGCCGACTGTCCTGAAACCCTCTTGGCCGAGAGAGTGGGGATGTAACTTGGGCAAGACACTTTCCACTATAATCAAATTCTAGCCCAAATAGTCGGAACAGCAGTTGCCTCCTCTGCTGTTCTGATGGTCATAGTCGGACACGACTGACTATCATATATATATATATACACAGTTGATCAGAATGTAGCGGCGTAGCTGGCAAAACAGAATCAGGATGATCACAAAGGGGTGTACGCTAATAATTCTGAGGGGCTTCCCCCCTAACAAATAACCCCCTCTACCTCACCGACCGCCACAAAGGGAGAATGTAGCATGCTTTTGACTAACATGTGCATCCTGTTTCCTTTTACCATGTTTGAACAATATGTGTGTGTGTACATGTGTCTGTGTGTTGGGGGAAATGGGATCGGGTCGGAAATGGGTGGATTACCAGTGGTGATGTTTTGTGTGTGTGTGTGTGTGTGTGTGTGTGTGTGTGTGTGTGAGGGAGAGAGAATTCAGTACTACGAATTTCTTCAAAAGACAGTGACTTAAGAAGTTATGTGAATGCGCTCTTGTGCGGATGTGATTATGTTTCTGCATGACCATGTAAATGAGTGAGTGCATAATGGGCAGTGTGTGCATATGTGTTTTTGCACATGCATGCGTGATTGTGTGTGTGTGTATGTATAAGTGTGTGTGTGTATGTGTGTGTGTGTGAAAGCGTACAGGATGCGTTCAAGTATGTGAGCTGATTTGAAATCTGAGGGAAT
>NC_134897.1:9334924-9342424 GCF_041734735.1 Babylonia areolata | reverse complement strand
TTCCGCTGCAGTTAGAGCGATACAATGTAAAACATCACACTAAAAAAACAACAACAAAAAACAGTAGAGATCGTCACACGGTACAGGAAGAAATTAAGTATGAGAGATTTTAACTTTGTGTTGTGAAGGAAAGAGGATTGTAACCATTAATATACTTATATATGAATCTGATGGCTCACCTACATACACTCACACCCCTGCACACTCACATATACACACATCACACCCTCACAAACACAAACCCACACACTTGCGTAATCATAGATACAGAACATCGTACAGAGCAAAGTCAGATGGGTTACAGCAAGGAGTTTTAGTGGTTCCTGCTTCAACAACGTGCTCTAGAAACCGTACCATCTTGCACTCACAACATCATGATATTGAAATGAAGACATATCTTGAAATCTGATACAGTAGAGTTGAATGTGCTTGTTTTAAAACACTTTCTGTTAATGATGATTGATTGCAAACAGAAAGAAATCATGGTTGAGCTGGGCATGTGTTTGACGTTTGTTCGTATTATTATCTGTTACCAAAACTCATTTATTTATTTATCCCCCTTTATAAGGGGCCGGTGGTTGGGGGGGGGGGGGGGGGGGGGTGGTCGTCTAAAACCGCACTTTATAAATACACGTTGAACAGAAGACCCCCACACACAAACTTTCTTACTTTTTTACGAAAGCAAATAAAACTGTAGGAGAGAAACAAAACCCCAGAAACAAATTTTCATAACAAAAAAAACAACACATAACATAACACAACACAACACAACACAACACTGTCTGAACCTCTCCACCCCCTACCCCCCACACCCTTCCCTCCTGTCCCCCAACACAACACTTCCCTCCCCTCCTCCTCCTCCTCCTCCCTCTCCCCCTCCCTCTCCCCCTCTCTCTCCCAGCCCCTCTCCACCCCCTCCTCCTCCTCCTCCTCCCTCTCCCCCACCCTCCCTCTCCACGGTCCCCCCCCCCGCCCCCCCCCACCCCACCCCCCCACCTGCAAAGGTCGTACATGTTACGTTCCTTTTATTACGCCGTAAATTACGCCAGCGAAGAATGCCTAACAGGTGTTGGCTGCCAACGAAAACCCAAACTGTGAGTTACTCAGTGCAGACACTAGGGCTTGGGACTCTGGGATGCAAAAGTTGTGGAAGAAACACAACAAACACAACACAAACACAACTCTTGCACAATTCTTGAGGTGGGAGAGGGGTGGGGGTGGGGGGTGTAGGGTGGGGGTGGGGCAGCAGCGACGTGACAGGGTGGGGGTGTACGGGAGGAAGGAAGGTGAGGAGGAGGAGGGGGCGGGGGGATGAGGGATGGGGGGGGGGCGACGAGTGTGGTGTAGTGTGTGTGTGTGTGTGTGTGTGTGTGGCGGAGGGTGGAGTGGGGAGGGGAAGGTGCGGGTGTGTGTGTGTGTGTGGGGGGGGGGGGGGGTGTAGGGGAAGAAAGAATGAAAGAAAAGAAAGCGCATAGCTGGGTTGGGTGTTGCATGGTGCATGGGAATTTTGTGTTTGTGTGTGCGTGGACAAAAGAGATTCAGAGAGAAAGAGAGAGAGAGAGAGAGGTGGGGTGGGGGGAGGAAGGGAGGGAGGGATAGAGAAAGTAAAACAGATAAACACACCAGTAGATATCTACATGAATAATAATAAAGCAGCATCATGACATGCACACACACACACACACACACACACACACACACACACACACACACACACACACACACACACACAGAGAGAGAGAGAGAGAGAGAGAGAGAGAGAACGCAAGAACGCATGAAGGCAAGAATTTTATTGTATAGGCCATATGACCCGTTACAACAGATCGTGCGGACAATGACAGAGTGAATCTTTGTTATAGCAGACTATGAACATAAAAAAAAGCAAAAAAAAAAAAGCATTAACGACGTCGGTTTGCATAATAAATGTATCTTCCAATGTCATGGAGGTAATGCTCGTCTTGCATCAAATGCTGAAACCTAGTCATCGACGGATAAAGCGTGTATTTTTTTGGGGGGAATATACTTCTGTCGTAAGTCATTCAATTCTGTGCAGTGGAAAAGAAAATGCAGTTCCGTTTCTATAGCATTGTGGCAGAATGAACATGTGAGATCTTGCTCTGATACAGCAGTGTGAGAGAGAGAGAGAGAGAGAGAGAGGGTGGAGAGGGGGAAGTGGGGAAAGAGGCCTGAGATTTTTGGCATGGCCTATTCTCCTAGTCTGTCCTCATTATCATCATTCATCTTGTGCAGCAAAGCAGAAGAGAGAGAAAATACATGCCCCCATAGTCAGTAGATACATATACTCGTGCATGCACGCGTGTAATAAAAAAAAAAGAAGAAGAAGAAGTAAAAAAAAAAAAAAAAAAAAAAAAAAAAAGAAGTCCCTCACATTTCCATCTCTGTCTCTCTGACTGTCTCTGTCTCTCATTATGATTATGTCTGTATCTCTGTATGCCTCTGTGTGTGTGTGTGTGTGTGTGTCCCTGTCTCTGTCTCTCTTTGTCTCGGTCTGTATCTCTCACACACACACGCACACACACACACACACACACACACACACACACACACACACACACACACTTCCTAAGTGTACAAGCATAAACATGATCGACCAACAAATCAGGGCCGTGTACCGATAAAAATCAATACGGTTAAGCCGCTTAAACGTCTTACGCTCGACCAGTGCATAGCAGTTTTCGGAGGAAAGAACATGGTCACGCCATGCACAGAAAAGTGTTCTTTCATAGTCTGTTGTTGAGTATGTAGCCACCCCTACCCCCACCAACCCCCCGTCCCCGATGTCTGTCTGTCTGTCTGTCTGTCCCCCCATCTCTCCCAGAACAACCATGTCCTTGTTTGGTTCAATATATTGAAGACAGACATGATTATGTGGATTGAAATCTTAGTGCAAGAGGACATGATATAAACATGATGTGAAAAAGACCCACACCCCCCAACCTACTGTTATTTTTTTCTCTCTGTATTTTCCCACCCCCAACTTACGTATGTGAGATTATTAACCCACTTACGTTACACTGGCGGTTTGACTTAGAGATAGAAGCTTGTGTGCATGGTGATCTCTCTGTGTGTCTGAGTCTGCCGAATCACACAATCTTGAAATACTTATATTACCCCCCCCCCCCACCCCGACCACAAAGGGAAGTATAGTTTAGATATAAAGCTCAAGTATTTGTAAAACGAACTACACACACAAACATGTCCTGTAGTCATGTTTCACACAAAGTGAGGCCAATCCCCGCTGGTGAAACAAAAGTATGACTAACATAACAGCGGCTCAGAGAAGCAGTCACTAATACAGTAATAGTTTATTTTCGTTGGGATCGTTCCAGTGGTGTGGTCCTACCTTCTTACACAATACCAAACCGTCCTAGGCGAGTAGGATACTGGCAGCACGATTTGTGATTTGAACTGATTTCTTCCAAAGACTACCCACAAACAAATACACACACGTCTCGTCTCCACCCGACTCATTCTCTCCTTTCACCCAGAGAAAGCGAAAGGACAACAACAACAACAAGAATCAGGGCGTAGAGAAAGCTAATACCGTTACTCAACCGACTTCCTTCCCCGTCTCCACACCATTCCCAGGCCCCCTAGCATAACCTCCTCCCCCTCTCCCCCACCCCCTCACACACACTCCAAAAAAAGAGCAAGAACTCCTACCAGCAATAGGAAAAACAAACAGAATGATCTGCCCTGGCTTCTCAAAACATGGCGACCACTTCAGCCGAAACGACGGCGTTTCGAACGTTTTAACTCACTCAGTACGGCCAGTCCTCTCTTCTCCTCTACACAGACCCCTCGGATGTCCAGTGGGTGTCTGAATGACCCAACCTTTAGCTTCCGTCGTCAGAATTGTGGTATTCTTTGTCAACATTCACCTCTTCAGTGTAAGAGCCTTCCGCTTGTAATATTTTGATGGTGGTAATTGGGGAGAAACGCTGTTAACGTCGTCTCTTTCGTCGTTCGTATGGAGAGAGTTAAAGCACGACCAGGGCAGAAGGCCAGGGCAGGACGAAGGGGGTCACACACCTCTCATTCTTTTCTTTTCGTTTATTTATTTATTTTCTCTCTCTCTCTCTAGCTCTTAAGCACCCCCTCCTTGCAACACGATCTAAAGTAAATGCGGGTCCCCGTTAAGGGTACGACACAGGGGTCAGACCTATCTCCTTGGCCATCTGCTGTTTCTTTTCCACCGGGGAACAGCGAGGTGGCTGTGGGCTGTGGGTGGGAGAGACAGTGGGAGTACATACACACATACATACAGTCTGCTATCTTAGGATAGAAGGGGTTTGGAGAGGGGGCAGGGGGGGGGGGGGGGGGGCGGAGGGGAGGAGATGGAGGAGGGGGAGTGCTGAAAGCAAAGTGATAGTTTTTTGTAGATTGATCAGAGACTGGCAGTGATGGGTGGTAAGGGAGAGAGAAGGAGAGACTGGAGAGAGAGAGAGAGGAGAGAGAGAGAGAGACTGGAGACACACACACACACACACACACACACACACACACACACACACACACACACACACACACACACACACACACACACACACACACACACACACACACACACACAGATCAGAGCTGACAGTGTGTTTTCTTTCATCTCCCGTGTCATTCAACAAGTTCCGCTTTGCTGTAGGTCGCCCTGTTCCCCTTTGATGCCAGGTTCCCAATGAGGAAATCATGGAACACATGAATCAGATATAAAGATAGATCAATGAATAGACGAATAAATAGACAAATGAATAAATAAATAAATAAATGAATAGATGAATAAGTAAAAAAAAGGGAATAAAGAAAGGCGAGTGAATGTATAAATAAATAGACGAACAAATTGCTGAATAAATAAATAAATAAATAAATAAGTAGATAAGTGAATGAATAAATGAAAAAAAAGAAAGAAGATTAAGAAAGAAAGAAAGAAATAGATAAATAAAGAAAGAAAGACAGAAACGTGACTGAACTTATGACAGAATGCATTATTGAACATGTCATTTTGGCAAAGGAGGGAATCATAAAACGAAGGAATCAGATATCACTGAATGAACAAATGAATAAATAAATATGACTGAATGATGGAATGCCTGGCTGAATTAATGGGTATAGGAAAACAACTAAACAATGAGCAAGCTGACAGAATGTCTGATTGAATTAACTCACTCAGTACGGCCAGTCCTCTCTTCTCCTCTACACAGACCCCTCGGATGTCCAGTGGGTGTCTGAATGACCCGACCTTTAGCTTCCGTCGTCAGAATTGTGGTATTCTTTGTTAACATTCACGTCTTCAGTGTAAGAGCCTTCCGCTTGCAATATTTTGATGGTGGTAATTGGGGTGAAACGCTGTTAACGTCGTCTCTTTCGCCGTTTGTATGGAAAGAGTTAATGAAATCATGTTTCAGCACTATAACGCAGAACAAAATAACAACTGCATATCTAAATAAAAAATGAAATAGAGTCGAACAGACTGAAACGAAATCAATCAATGAATCAATGAATCTATCTATCTAGCTATCCACAATACTTTTTTTTTTTTTTTTTTCAGTTCAAGCTACCATTCAAGCCTCTCTTGCCTGGATCTCTCAAGCCGCTGTCAGCGTTAAAATTCAGTTACCGACAGTATCATTTATCACGGAACTTAGTAATGATAAATCTTCTTTATCAGGAAGCTGACCTTCCGTTAATTTTTTTTTTTAGCTTTTATTTACAGCATCCATGGTTCCCCTCGCAAAGGCGTAGTTTGACATCAGTGAAAAGACGAAAGCAACAACAACAACAACAAAAAACAACAAACAAAAAACCGGAGAAGAGGCTGAGGAAGAGGTGATGGGTGGAGAAAGGGAGGGGGAGGGGGGACGGGGAGGGGTGTGTGGGTTAAAGAGAGACTGGGAAGGGGAGGGCAGGGGAGGGAGTGGACATGAAGACACAGGAAGACCCCATAGCAAAGACAACCCCACACTACACGAAACGAAAACCCAACAACAGAAACTAAACGAAGAAGGACGGGTAGGGGAAGAGAAGAATTAGGCATGGAGATGAAATGATTAACAAATAGTAGTTTCAGTATCAGTTTCAGTAGCTCAAGGAGGCGTCACTGCGTTCGGACAAATCCATTTACGCTACACCACATCTGCCAAGCAGATGCCTGACCAGCAGCGTAGCCCAACGCGCTTAGTCAGGCCTTGAGAAAAACTAAATAAAATAAAATAAAATAGAATAACTAACTAACTAATAATAATATAATTAAAAAAGAATAATGACAATAATAAAATTTTAAAAAAACATAAATAAATGAATAAAATAAATAAATAAATAAATAAATAAGACAACAATGATGATACGTAAGCAAATAAATGTAAAAAAGAAAAGAAAAGAAAAAAAAAGAAAAATGAATAGATAAACACTTAAATAGAAAAAAAAGAAAAGGAAAAACGAAGAGAAAGAGAGAGAGGGAGAGAGAGCGAGCGAGAGAGAGAGGGGGAGAGAGAGAGGGGGGGAGAGACAGAGGGAGGGAGGGAGAGAGAGAGGGGGAGAGAGAGAGAGAAAGAGGGGGAGAGAGAGAGGAGGGAGAGAGCGAGAGAGAGGGAGAGAGAGGGAGAGAGAGGGGGGAGAGAGAGAGAGGGGGGGGAGAGAGAGAGGGAGAGAGAAAAAGAGGGAGAAAGAGAGAGAGGGAGAGAGAGAGAGAGCGAGCGAGCGAGCGAGAGAGAGAGAGGGAGAGAGAGAGAGAGAGGGAGGGAGAGAGAGAGGGGGAGAGAGAGAAAGAGGGGGAGAGAGGAGAGAGAGAGAGAGAGAGAGAGAGTGAGGGAGAGAGAGGGAGAGAGAGAGAGGGAGAGAGAGTGAGGGAGAGAGAAAGGGAGAGAGAGGGAGAGAGAGGGGGGAGAGAGAGAGAGGGGGAGAGAGAGGGAGAGAGAGAAAGAGAGAGAGGGGGAGAGAGAGGGAGAGAGAGAAAGAGAGAGAGGGGAGAGAGAGAGGGGGGATAGGAAGCAAGACACTGGGACACAGAAAGATAGATGGATAGACGGCGGATAGACAAACAGCCAGCCAGAAACACACACACACACACACACACACACACACACACACACACATATATATATATATATATATATATATACATATATATCTGTTTCAGATAGATAAACAAATAAATATAAATATAAAAAATAACGTGAAAAACTATCAGAAAGAGAGAGAGAGAGGGGTGCAGTGGGTGCGGGGGGGGGGGGGGGGGATGGTGGGGGGGGATAGGAAGCAAGACGTTGGGACATAGAAAGACAGACAGACAGACAGCCTGAAAGAAAAAAAAGAAAGGTAGATCAATAGATAGATATAAATACACATGTATCTATCTATCTAATTATCTATCTATCTATCTACTATATCTATTAATATATACATATATGTATGTATGTATGTATATATATATATATATATATAGAGAGAGAGAGAGAGAGAGAGAGAGGTTTTACATTTGAAAAAACA
>NC_134897.1:9303758-9334824 GCF_041734735.1 Babylonia areolata | reverse complement strand
CACACACACACACACCACTCACGACACACACCACTCACACAAAACACACACGGCCAACTCAATGCATGCCAACGTGTCACGCACGCGCGCCCTCTCTCAAGTAGAATTTTCGTTTGCGTCCAAATTGCTTTCTTCCCAGAACTATTCACGCATTGTTGTCATTAATGATAAATCAATGCTGACTCCTGTCTCTCCTTCGCTCTCTGTCTGTCCTTTCCCCCCCCCCACCCCCCCCCGTCTCTCCACCCCCCCTCTCACACTCCTTCTCCTCAAACCCCCTCATTGGAAACTGGATATGACCTGTACATCTTTTTTTTCTTTTATCTTTTTTTGCTTTTTTAATTAACCGTTAATGTTTCAAAATAGACTCAAAAAAGCTTTCATGTTTTACACTTTGGGGGGAAGGTCCTTACAAAATATACAATTCAGCCCAAGTGGTCTTTTTTCCCCGATTATAACAACAGTAAAGCCCCTTTCTGGAATATTAATGACAAGCTCTGCGATTGTTCTCGGTAAACATTCTGAAAGGAGGTGGGATATGAGGAAAGCGCTAAACTTCTTTCGAGAATGATTGTACATAGACCTCATCATTTACTTGACATAATATCCACGGATGTCTATCAAAATCCACAAATTTCTTCCATTTTGGCCAGTTGGGTTCGACATTTAATCACATCTCGCGATGGCAAGCGAGTTGAACACCCACCCCCCCCCCCCCTCCATCCTCCCCCCCGAATGTCCGCTCGAAAGCAAACATCCACCGATTCTGAAATATACATTCGCAACATACGTTTTTTTTTTTCGATCCGACAATGAGTTGCCTTGATTTTCGTCCGGAGCCGTGCATACACCCAACCCCCAACACACACGCAACAACACACACACACACACACACACACCACACACACAGAGTGAGAATAATTCAATGAAAACACAAAAAGAAACACGTGTGGCAAAAACATCTGAGCGCTTTCCCCCACACACGCCCACCCCTGCTACCTCCCCGCTCCAACCCGACCATGCCCTCCACCATACACCCCCCCCCCCCCTCCCGCCCCCCCCCCCCCCCCCCCACACACACACACTCACACTCACACACACTCAACACCCACACACCCACACAAACAACTACGACCCACGGATCACAGTCATTACGGAAGACCAAAGTCCATCACTCCCAATAGACGGCTTCACCACAGGAAAACATTCCCACTGACAAAGCACGAAGAGTTGCTCCTCATAATAATTCATGCTCGCTGACAGGAGGGTGGGGTGGGGGTGGGGTTGGGGGTGGGGTGGGGTAGTGATGAGGGGGTGGGGGGCGGGGGGTGGGGATTAGAAACAAAATCAGTCAAACCCATTGCACCTTCGACGGCACGACAGAGCACATCGACAGTTAATAAAAAATAATAATAAAAGACACAGTTGGGATCTTTCTACCTCCCCAACCCCTACCTACGCCCCTGCGCCCCCCTCCCCCCCTCCGGCCCCCCCCCCCCCCCGTGCGTGTGTTTATGTAATGCTGTCTGTGTTTGTTTTTTTTCTTTTCTTTGGTAAAGTTCAACGCCTGCTTATGTCCTCATAACTGAAAGCCTGCAGGAAATGAGATCGACGTTTGCTTCTTTTTCGGAGAAACCGATTTTAGAGAAAAAAATTAATAATAATAACCCACGCCCCATCAAGGAAAAAAAAAAAAAGATAGAAAATAAAAATGATGATAATTATAATAATCATATCATCATCACATCATCATCATAGAATAAAATCCAACATATAAATTGATATAATGATAATTTTGAGTAACGGAAAGGGGAAAAAAATGCGCAGGCGAGGGAGGCCACAATAAAGATAAAAAAAGAATTAAAAAAAATGAGTGAAGACCACGTAGAGACGTGATAATGTTATGTTGTGTTCAAGTTCTCTTTGATCCATCCACACCTGCCATCCTAATCGTTCCTGCTTGTTTCGCCATCAACAGCTAACATCGGCATTTGACACGGTAAAATGTGTTTTGTGTGTGTGTGTGTGTGTGCGAGCTTGTGTGTGGGAGAGAGAGAGGGGGGGGGGCATGGGGGAACATTTAACAGTTCGACGTCTGGTGCAGTCAGCCACAAAGAAATAATGAGCTTGACGCGTCGACGACCAGTTCCTGTAGTTGTGGTATTGGTGCCTTTTATCCGCCCCTCTCTTCTGGACATGTAATGGGCGTAAAGAACTGCTTGATCTCCTGTCTGTCTGTCTTGTCTCTCTCTCTCTCTCTTTTCTCTTCTGTCCTGTCTCTGTTCTGTCTTGTCTGTCTCTTTCTTTCACCGTTGGGAGTTAGGAACATTCCTAACGTTAAGCAAAACTTAACGCTGCTTAAGTTCGCTCATAGCAAACCCCACACGCTGGGCGTAAGTGATTACCCGTTTTGTGGGGCGTGTTCTCTCTGGTCATTGGAACTCTCTCTCTCTCTCGATCAGCCGCTGAATGTAGCTAATGCAGACATCAGATAGCTGATTCAGCTGACCGTCTGTTTTGTATTCCCTGTTTCATCAAACTTTTCGGCAATCACAACCTTTGGGTGGGGTTTTTTTTTTTTTCCCCAACACCCGAGATTGAGTTAGCCGCGTAAGCGTCTGCGCCGATCTGGTGGTGATTGGCATATGTGTGTATATGTGTAAGGTCGCGCGCGTGGTGTGTATGTATGAATATCGCACGGGTGTGTTTGTGTGTGCGTGTGTGGTGGTTTGTGTGAAGTTTGATTATCCATGACAAGAGCGAATTCACATGATTAATCGGGGAGGGAGAAGGTTGAACAATAAGCGATTCAAGCAACTAGAATGCTGGAGTATCAACTTTTTTTTATTTTAAGATAAATAAAAACAAATCAAAAAATTATAGAGGTGCTTCTCAAACTCACAGCAGCCGACCTGACGCCCAGTTACGGAAGTGAGAGAGCTAAGACAAAAAGCTGTTTTTCGGCGAAACCCTACAATGAACAACCACCTACGAAACACCTCCACTGCACATCTCTTGTGCTGTTTGATACAACTTTTTATTCTTTTCTTTTTTTTTGGGTACTTATCAAATAATATTATTTGCATTAATGCAATATTTGAAACTATTAAAGCAGGAAAACAACAATACGACATTGTTTTTATCCAGAAAAAAAAAAACAGCAAAAAAGTCATATGCCACTGCAAAAAAAAAAAAAAAAAAAAAAAAAAAGTAATTAAGAAAGGAAAATTTTTTTTTTAAAAGATCAAACTTTACATTCGTGGTTGTCTTTCCCACCTCCTCGTTTGCCTTCCATCATTTTTTAGGTATGGGTAACCAGTTTTCTAAGAAAATCTATGGACATCATTTTCCATCGAGTGTATATATTTTGAGGTTTTATAACGTTTCTCAGTCTGTAAGAAGTACTTTTATGACATGGTTTGATTTTATTTATTCCACATTTATAAGATGAAATGTTTCCCACTAAGAGATATGGTCAAATATTTTCAATCTTGTTTTTTGGTGAATCATCATGTCCAAATATACTAACTCTATATTCAACTTTACATTTGCACAATTTTCAACACATTTTTTTTCCTTCAAGACATTCTCTAAATACCCCCCCCCCTCCTCCCGCCCCCAAAGAGCGGAGTTAAATGTGCAGTGCCCAAAGTAGTGTTAAATTGTGGCTATTTCAATTTTTACAGAAAGCATATGTCGCTATTTGTTATACCCATTTGTTTGAAGTGTTTTGTTGTAACCAATATACCAATGACATACCTTATCTGGAACCATTCAATCTTACTTCCTTTTGTTTTTCAACTTGTTTTCATAGTCCGTAATCCCAATTTTTTTCCCCTAGTTTTGCTCATACTTGATAAAAGAATATATCACATATAAAAATTGGTTCAAAGTAATATATTCATAATATATTTTAGATCCTTTCTTCTGATGAAAGAAACCTTTATCACCGGTGAGCATCCCAGACAAGCCACCCACCCGGAAACGTCCCGGGGACAATTTGACCGTTGGAAATGTCCCCCCGGGACTTTCCCTCATCGTTCATAATGTCCCGTGAGACATTTTCATGCCGCCAAAATGGCCCCCCTTTTTTTTTGCGTTTTTAGCCTCGGTTTTAAAATGTCCCCCTACCCTGCAAATGTCCACCCCCCCTTGTATCCCGTACCTCCCCTCCCCGAGATACCTTCCCTCCCCCTCCCCGCCCCCCTCCTCACGCACCCACTTTTTCTCCAACAGAACATTTGTTACATCTGTGACACGCGGTGGCGCGCGCGCGCCACGTGTGGTGTGTGTGTGTGTGTGTGTGTGTGTGTGTGTGTGTGTGGGTGGTGTGTGTGTGGTGTGTGCTGCGCGCGCGCGCGCAGCGCGCGCAGCGCCCATATGTATGTCTCTACCATTATTGGTGTAGGTCCTGTGTGTGCGCATTGATAAATGTTTTTTATCACTAAAAACTTTTCACATATACCTACACGGCGCGCGTATTATGCATACAGAACACATTCGCATGCTCCCTCTGTCCCCCTCCAACGACACACACACTCACACGCATGCACGCATCACACAAAGACAATAACAGACACGAACACCCTCACCACACACACACACACACACACACACACACAAACACAAACACACACACCCACACACACACACACTCAACGCAAATGAGCGCGCGTGGTGAACATACTTGTTATATTCATAAGCATGAACCCAATACATTTGCATGTTTGGCAAAAGGGGAAAATGTTTCGTATACATGGGTGAGGATATTTGTTAAGGTGTAAGGGGACATTTCAAAAATCTAGATACGGACAATTTGGCCCGCTAATTATCCGCAGCGGTCAAATTTGTCCCCCCGGGGACGTTCCAGGTGGGGGGAAAAATCTGGATTAACTACACCGGGGCGTGCCCATACCACGCAGGTTGTTGTTGGATCCGCCCACATTCTTCCTTCTTCTTCCTGCTTTGTCATGGAACACACGGACCACTATGTGTGTGTGAGTGTGTGTGTGTGTGTGTTGTGTGGGATTGTGTGTGTGTGTGATTGGTGTGTGTGTGTAAACACCGACTTTCGAAAACAAATATGTGTGTGTGTGTTTGGTTGTGTGTGGTGTGTGTGTTTGTGTTGTGTGTGTGTGTGTGTGTGTGTGTCAACGCCACCTTTAGAAAATATGTGTTGTGTGTTTGTTTTTGTGTGTATGTGGTGTGTGTGTTTTGTTTAACGACTGACTTTTGAAAAAATATGTGTGTGTGTTTGGTTGTGTGTGTGTGTGTACCAGCGACTTTTTGAAAAATATGTTGTTGTTGTTTTGTTTGTTTGTTTGTGTGTGTGGTGTGTGGTGTGTGTTTGTGATGAGTGGTGTGTGTTGGTGTGGGTGTGTGTGTGACCATTTATGCATATGATTATATATTGAATGAAAAAGGGAAAAAAAAAAAAAAAAAAATTTCGAGGAATGGAATGAAGAACTTGTTGTTGTTGATAAAGCCTGAACAATCTAATGCTAAAACATTTTGTCGAGATGGTAGATACGTATTGTACTATTGACACCCTTTTTCATTTGTTTATGCTTTGTTTTGTTTTGTTTTTCGCGATTATTCGTTTTTTGCCTGAGCACATACTCCATGAACTGAACTCACACCGCTTCCACATTCCACACACGAACACAGACATACACGACTGACGGACGGATGACGGACACACGCACGCACACACACACACACAAACACACGCACGCACGTACACACACACCGCAACGTAGTACTACACGCCCACACATTATTTCTCCCTCCTCCCTCTTACTTTTCACTCATACTCTCACTCACCCCAACGTACAACTGAATGCCCTCCGCCCCCACCCCTTTTCCATCCCCCCCCGGGGGACCCTCCCCCCCCCTACACACACGCGCGCCAGTGCCACCATGTTAAAACAGAATCATTGATAGTTAAGATTAGGTGAGTTTCGAAAGAGTGATGTTGGGGGTGTGAGGTCTGAGGGAGGGGGCGGGGTGACTGTTTTAAAGTTCAGGATCGAACCTGACAAACCGAACATGTGGATCAGAATGTGAAAAAAGATCGGCAGAAATAGTAACTCTTGTTGGCAGATGATGGCACACCCTACATAGTGAAAAAAAAAAAAAAAATGCTGTCTGGATTTCGAAACAGGCAGTGTTTTGACAAGACACTGAACAATCCATGCAGGTTTTTAAACTACAATTTCGAGATATTCTTTACAGGATGGTCCTTTCTGGAGGGAGACAATTGGGAAGTTGGACATGGTAAACCAGAATGCTTAAATGGGTGTCTTGAAACTGTCTAAACTTTAGTTGAGGCTTTTATCAACTAAGTGGCCTGTCATTAAATGAAATGAAAAAAATAATATTGTACAGCAACAGACCTCTAAGACTCCACGCAGTTGGACACACACACACACACACTCACACACACACACACACCTCAACACTTATTGAGACCTGCACACGACTGTTTTTGTACCAAATATTCACACTAATGGCAGGGTGCGTCCTACCGGATAGCGCAATGAGCTCACTCAACATTGTAACGTTTGTTGACTGGAGATTTAAACGAATCATATAGTTCATGAAACCCACATAAAATCCGACACGGTAAAATTTTTTTTTTTTTTTTTTTTTTTTTTTTTTTTTTTTAAAATGCAGCATGCATCTTAACTTGGGTGAAAGCGCATGTTGGTGTCTTTTCACTCAGACTCTAAGCATTGAAATGGTTTCGTGGAGTTTATGTTCCAGGCAGTTAACTGAAATGGTGATGTACAAACGGGTACGCTGATTTCATGTAGGAATGGGCGAGTTTGGTTGAAAAGGTTCAAGAAGTGAGCAAACGGAGCGTGAGCGGAAAGAGAATCAAAGCGTGAAGTGATAAAATCAAGGTGTAATGCGTGGATACCATCCTTTAACTAATACTCCCCCCCCTTTTTTTTAACATGTTTTTTAATTCAGTAATTATTTTTTAATTCATCTCTCTTAACTTTGCCCCTCAGTGCTAGTTCGGAAAAATGGCACACAGGGACACAGAGAGAGAGAGAGAGAGAGAGAGAGAGTGGAGGGTGAATAACATTCGAAGTTTTCATCCGGCATAATTATTCCCGCGGTTCGAAATGTAATTGTACGACATTCGGAATAAAGGCTTCATTCAAAGTTAAAATCTCTGCAAGAGATACGGATCGATATCTCCTCGTTCAACAGTAATTGATGCCATCAAGCTGATCAAGTCACGGACTTCAGGCGAGTTCAAATCTGCATTTAGTGAGGCCGGCCCCTTATATATATATATATATATATATATATATATATATATATAATAAATATAATATATATATATATTATAATCCCATTTTATTGGTTTGTTTGTTTGTTGTTCACGAAATGGCAGCTTGTAAAGACTAATCTGTAAATGATTTCGATGCAGTGGAGAAACCATTATGGTTACGGCTATCACTTTGCTGTTGCGCCAGCGGTAAACTCACGTCATTGACGCAAGAAGCAAAACCAGGGAATGTAAAGATAAAGGTACATCCAGATGTTATAAAACGATTTTTAGGTGTTTAACCCCGAGTCTCCTAGATATCTTTCACATGGAGAAACTGGTAGAGTTCAATTTTTATAAATACTCACTAAGATGCCTGAGGTTTGGCTTTTGGCTGTCCCCCATATGAATGTAAATGGATAACCCCAAACGGACGATAACGTGCTCCTTTCTTGTACAAAAATCAGACTATATTACGTGGGTGTGTCAGTTCGTAATATCTTAGATGCTCTCTGTCTCTGTCTCTCTCTCTGTCGTGTGTGTGAGTCTCTCTCTCTCTCCGGCCTCCTCGTTCTCTGTCTCTACTCGTCTGTTTCTAGACCATTTAGAACCCACACACACACACACACCACACACACACACACACACACACACAGCACGACACACACAACACACACACACACACAGACAAGTACCGGCTTCCTGTCCTCCGTTCATCCCGTTTCCCCCACCCTATCGGCATCGCAGGCAGTTTTCTTCCCCCCACCTCTCAAAGCCCTTTGTCAGGCGGCGATGTTGAAATACACAATGTTGGCCTTTGAAAAGATTCATATGGAAGGCAACACACACACACAACAAAACACACACACACACCACACCCACACACACACCACACACAACACACACACACACACATAAACACACACACAAACCTGCCTCACACACACGCCCTCTACCCCACCCCCTACACTCCTCCCTTCTTCTGTAAGAGCTTGATGAGCTCTCTTGCCCAAAAAAACGCGTTCAAAACTCTGCGTGAGACCTAAGCCACCGTTCTCCCTCACCTCCCTCCCCTCCCCGTCACCTTCTCTCTCTCTTCCTCCTCTCTCTCCTCTTTTCTCTCTCTCATCTCTCTCTCTCTCTCCTCTCGTCTCTCTCACTCCCTTCTCTCCTTCGTCCCGTCTCTCACCCTCCTTCCCTGGTCGCGGATAAACCCGCCCGTTTTTCACTTCGTCCGCCCTTGTATGTGCAGTTTTGTCGCCCCCTTTCTGTGCAGTTCTCGTTCCCTATGATGTAAGCTGTTGGCGACAGAGTTAAAAAGGACCCCAACAACAGCGCCGCAAGACGTCCCAATTACAGCCGCCCACTGCCAAGTAAGGCTACCCGAATGAGACATTTTCGGGGCATTAAATAAGTGAGATATTCGGTCCTCTGTTCTCTCTCTCTCCTCTTCTTTCCCTCTCTCTCTCTCTGTCCTCTCTCTGTGTCTCTGTCCTCCGTCTCTCTCATCCCTCCCTGTCCTCCTCTCTGCTCTCTTTCTCTCTCCGTGCCTCTCCCTCTCAGTGTCTCTTCCCCCCTCCCTCTCTCTTCTTTCATCATCCTTCCCCTTCTCTGTCTCTCTCTATCGCTGTTTCTGTCCCCTCTGTCGTCTGTCTCCCTCACTCTCTCTCTCTGTCTCTATCTCTCTCGCCTCTCCATCTCAGTGTCTCATTTCTCTTCTCTCTATTCTTATCCTTCCCCTTTCCTCTTGCTCTCGCTCCCTCTCTCATCTGTCTCTCTCTCTCTCTCCTCCCTCTCAGGTCTCTTCCCCTCCGTCTCGTCTTATTTCTGGGTCATATCCTTCCCCTTTCTCTCTCTCCGTCCTCACTGTCTCTGCTCTTCTCTCTCTCTCCCTCTCTCTCTCTCTGTCTCTGTCTCCTCTCGCTTACTCCCTCTCATCTATCTCTCCCCCCCACCCTCCCCCCGTCCTCTCTTTACCTGTCGGTCCTCTTTCTCTCTGATTCATATCCTTCCTCCTTTTTCTCTCTCTCTCTCTCTCCCTCCATCTCTCCCTCTCTCTCTGACTCTTTTTCTCTCTTTCTCCTTTCTCTCTATTCCCTCACTCTTCCCCATCTCTTCTTCCGCCCTCCACTTCTCTATCTCTCGGTCTCTTTCATCGCGTTCAGTTCCTCTCTCTCTCTCTCGTCATCTCTCAGACCTCATGAATTGTCCGCTAAGGGTACATGCATCTGCCTTCGCCGCCCCCCCCCATCCTCCCGCACCCCTCCCCGTCCCCCCCCCCCCCCCCCCCCCCCCCCCCCCCCCCCCTCCCTCCCCTTCACCCCTTTCAACTGCCGTCATCCGTTCTTTTCACAATTGAGTGGATGAACTGCTGTGGGACCTCCCATGTACGACTTTTTGTTTCCTCTGTTTTATTGTTTCTTTTATTTTTTTCTCATTTTTATTTTCCCTCCCTTTTTTTTTCCTCTATTTTTTTAGACGCAACAATTTCGGTTCTGTCCGGAGTGTTTTCTGACAGTCTGAGTGTCGTGCTGTGCTTCGTTTTGGTGGGAAGATAGGGCTTGTTTTGGTCCCAACGATACGGCCCCACCTCCGACCCCCCAACCCCCTATCCACGCCCCCACTACACCCACCCCCGCCCCTTCCACACTGCAGGGTATATATCCTGTGTTGTGTTGTGTATGTTTGTGTGTCTGTCTGTTCTGTCTGTACTTTCTGTCTGTCTTTCTCTTTCTGTGTGTCCCTGTGTGTGTGGGTCTCTCTGTCTCTCTCCCTTTGCGCCCCATTTCTGATGTTTGTTTGTATGGTCCTGTCTGTCTGTCTGGCTGCTCTTTCCTCTCTCTCTTTCTCTCTCTCACATACACACACACACACACACTAAATATATATATATATTTATATATAAGAGAGAGGAGAGAGAGGGTGGGTGGAGAAGAATGGCTATCTCCACTGCCTGTTTCTGTGTCTCCCCCTCTGTCTCTTTCTCTCACTTAACACATACACCAAACATACACACGCACGCGCGCGCGGGCACACACACACACACACACGACTCACACACACACACACAACACACTCACACACACAATACACACACACAACACACCATCAACACAAACACACACACACAATACACCACACACACACACACAATACACACACACACACACAGCAACACACACAATACACGTGCAATCATTTTCCTTGCTTGGAGGCAAGCATAGAGGATAATGACCATTACAGACGGGAGGTAAATAGAGAAATAAACTGGCTTGTAGCATTTCATTTCCCTCTTTCGAGATCTAGCCTGTGGCCGTTATAGTTTTACCCAGTTTTTTAGAGGCTTGTAAAGGTGCATAATACACGACACGAACTACAAATATGAAAGAAAGGTGACAAAGAAAGATTGCAAAAAGTACAATGTATCAGAAATACAAAAACGAACGATAAGTATATGAATTCGCTCAAACTTCCGAGGAGATGTGAATGGGTCTTATTGGCATTAAAGCAAATATTTGTCTGTTTATCTGTCCAGTCTTTACTCGCGCTCCTCTCTCCCTCTCTCTCTCTCTCTACCTGTTTGTATCTTATTTACTCAAGGCCTGACTAAGCGCGTTGGATACGCCAATTGGTCAGGCAATGCTGCGTAGCAGATTCGGTGTAGAGCCATATGATTTGTCCCCGATATGCCGTGATACCTCCTTAGTAACTGTAACTGAACTGAACTGAATCTGAACTGAAGCTCTCTCTCTCTCTCTCTCTCTCTCTCTCTCTACTCAGTCTCTTCTCTGCGTTCCGCGCATACAGCCTCATCATTCACATATTTTTATCCATTTCTGCGGGTGCTGTGTAATGAGCGCTCGCTCAGCATGCTCCACAACCAAACTGTAAAAGGTTGCCGTTTCTTCTGGATGGGCGATTCGAATCTGGACACAGCGTGCTGACTAACTGGCAACACTCTGTTCCCTATCTACAGTCAGAGAGGCAGCCCGGGTCATAAAATGGGCTATACTGCGGTGCATCTGAGTGATAGATGACTCTAACCCTTTGACAGGCCAGAGCGAGGCCAGATTACGTCATTTCCCCTGTACGCTGCACTCTAGTCAGTTTCCTCCGCCAACAAAAAGGTCTGTGGTTCAATCCGTTTGGTGGCAGGAGGACGATGGTACGTATAGTTCTACAGGATGTCACTGTGTGGCTATATAGGGCAGGCAGTAGGAGCAGGACTGCACACAACACACACACACACACACACAGCAAATGGCATAAAAAACTTTTCCAACTTTGCGGCGACTCCACGCCAGGTCTAGGGTGTTTGAGGCACTGTTTGAGGAGAGTTTCCTCTTCGCTGATGAACTGCGCTCTGCTGCACACATCCATGAGACATGCAGTTCATTATGACAGGTTTCTTAACCTCCTGCAGGCGCTTTGGACTCACCATCAGCCTCAGCAAGACCGAGTCCATGTACCCAACCAGCTAAGCCTCACAGAACCCAGTCCCTACCCCCCTGACAATACTCACACACACACACACACACACACACCACACACAACACACAAGCACACACACACTCACATATATATATATATATATATATATATATATGATGATATATATATATATATAATATATATATATAGATCTATATATGCATCCCATTCGAATGCAGGATGAAAAATGAAAAAAAGCAGTTGTCTTGTTTACCCATCACCCCATCAAATAAAAAAAAGCTATTCCAATTCCAGTTCTCTCTCTCTCTCTCGCTCAAATCTGTAGGAATTGTAATATGATCACCAAGGCACAACTTCTCTTTATCATGTTGTCTCACAACTTATTGATGACAGAGAATCTAAAAAGATAGAAAAGATATCTTCTTTTTCGCCTCCTCCCGTCCCCCCCCTCCACCTCCCCTCATCCCTGAAGATGGTTTCAAAACCATCTTGCCTATTCGTTCGTAAGATGGGCACGATATTCAAATAACATTTTTGTGGATTGCAAACGGAAAATATGCCATTTCAGTAAACAGATAGTAGGATAGACCGATATGTAGGTAATAGGATGGATTAATGGTTTGGTGAAAGAACAGAACCGTTCTTATATGTGCAAAGAACGACTTACGCAGAATGAATCGGTTGTCTATCACTGATCAACTGGATCATGGCTTATATAGACAGGTAGATGGATAGATGTCCCATACACGACTACACAAACGACATTCGTTCCCAAACACAAATAGAACAGACATTCGGTCCCACACAGACATGACTAAGACATACGTCTGTGTTTATGTGTCCTTCACCAACTAGTTGTCTGTTGTTGTCCAGGAGTCCCTTCAACTAACAGTGTCTGAGTTGTCCAGGGAGTCCCTCACTAAACCAATGACTCTAGATAGCGCGTAATCTCTTCTCCCTCTCAGCTTGCTTCTCTCGTCTTTTCTCACTCTCTCTTGGCTTTTGCTGCTGCTTTCTCTTCTTTCTTTCTGGTTTCTTCTCTCTCTTATTCTCTGGCTTCTAGATCGCTTTTCTCTCTTCTCTCTCTCTTCTGCTCTCTTTTCTCTCTCTCTCTCTGCATCTTCTCTCTTCTCTTCTTTCTTCTCTCTCTACTTCTCTTCTCTCTGGGCTTTCTCTGCTATTTTTCTCTTCTCTGTCTTTGATCTTGCTCTTTGTTTACTCTCTCTTTCTCTTCTATGCTCTTCTTTCCTTATTTTCCTTTATCTAGTCTGTTCCTCTGTTCTCTTCTTCTCTTTCTCTCGTTCCTTCTGCTTTCTCTGTTGCTCTTCTCTTTCTCCTCTTCTTTTTCTTCTTCTTCTTCTGTTCCTCTGCTCTCTTCTTTGGGTCTGCTCATCTTATTCTCTACTCCTCCTCTTTCTCTTTGTTCTGCTCTGCTCTTCTCTTCCTTCATCCTCTCTGGCTATTCTTTTCTCTTTTTCTCTTGTCTTTCTCTTTCTCTTCTTGTCTGCTGGTCTTTCTCTCTGCTCTCTGCTTCTACTCTCTCGTCTCTGTTCTTCCTTCTCTTCTCTCTCTTTCTGTCGTCTTGCTGTCTTCTCTGTCCTCTCGCTTCTTGAACTCTAGCCTTGGTTTCTTGGGTGTACTCTTCTCTCTTCTTCTCTTCTGCTCTCGTGTTCTCTCTCCTTTTGGGCTCTCTGCTGTCTTGCTTGGTTCTTGCTCTCTCTTTCGGGAGTTTAGTGCTGAGACTTCTCTCTTGTCTCTCTCTTCTCTCTCTTGGCTTGTCTCTTCTCTTTCTGCTCTCTCTTTTCTCCTCGTCTGATCTACTCTCTCTGCTTGGGGCTGGGCTTTCTTCGTGTTCTTCTTCTCTACCTCTTTGGGTGCTTCTGGGGTCTGGGGCTCTTCTAATGGCTTCTCTCTCTTCTCATCTATCTGGCTCTTGAGTCTCTCTCGGGCTCTCTCTTTCTTTGCTCTTGCTCTGAGCTTTTGCTTTCTTCTCTCTCTAGGCTCCGTTGTTTCTCTTTCTCTTCTCTGGTGCCTGGCTGTCTTCTCTTCTATGTCCTCTCTCTTGTGCTTTCGTTCTGTGCTTACTTCTTCTCTCTCATTGTGTGGGGTGGGGGGCTTTCTCATCTTTCTCTCTCTCCTGTCTACTGTCTTTCTGTCGGCTCTCTCTGGCTCTCTCTGGGGCTTGGTTTGGCTGTCTTTGTCACTTGCTTCTTCTCCTTCTGCTTCTCTTTTCTCTCTTTGGTCTTCTTGTGGCGTCTCTGCTGCCTTTGCGTTTCTCCTGCTGGAGCTGTCTCTGGCTTTGTCTATCTCTTTGCTGGTGGTTCCTCTCTTGGCTTTCTGGTCTCTCTGCTTGCGGCTCTGCTGCTAATATCTCTGCTCTCTGTCTATCTGTCTGCTAGTCTAGCTTCTCCTCTTTTGGTCTATCTTTCAGCATTGTCTCTGGTATCTGCTCTTCCTGCTGTGGTCCCTGGGTTTCTCTGGCGTCTCTGTTGCTCTTGTTCTTCTGTGGTCTGGTCTGCTTCTCAGGCTCTTTCTTCTTCTCTTCTTCTCTCTGCTCTCAATTTATAAAAAAAAAAAATCCCCTCTTCTGTCTGGTTTCTCTCTGATCTCTGCTCTTGAGCTCTCTCTGCTCTTCTTCTTCTCTTCCTCTCCACTGACTTTTCTCTCTCTGCTGTCTCTTTGAGAGGCTCTTCTCTCTCTGCTCTTTTCCTTCTTCTTTCTCTCTTCTTGTGGATGCTTTCTTTGTCTCTGGCTCTGGACTACTACTTGGGGCTTTCTTCTTGCTCTGGGCTACCTTTTTCTCTGTCTGGTTTGAGCTGGGTCTCTTCTTCTCTTCTTCTTTCTCTGTCTCTTCTCTTCATCTCTGTTCCTCTACTGGGTCTTTTCTCTCTTGTCTCTGCTTTCACTCTCTGTATCTCTGGTCATTCTCTCTTGTGGCTTCTCTGCTCTTCTCTGCTGCTAGCTTCCTGACTCTGCTTGGCTCTTTCTCTTTCTGTCTTGGTGTGGGCTTCTCTTTTCTCTGCTGGATCTCTCTTTGTCTTCCTCTAATCTTCTCTGAGTCTCTGCTCTTGGATTCTGGCTCGCTTCTGCGGGTCTCTGCTTGTCTTGTCTCTCTCGCTCGCTCTCGTGCTGCCTCTCTGTCTCTCTCTCTCCTGCTCTCTGAAGGTGCTGTGATCCTCTTCTGTCTCTTCTCCTGTGGTGGCGTCTTCTCCTCTTGTGGGGGTGGTCTCTGGCTCTTCTTCTCTCTGGCCTCTGCTTCTGCTTGCTCTAGCTGCTTCTTCTCTTCATCTGCTTGCTCTTCTTTCTCTCTGCTGGCTCTCTGCTTCTGGGAGCTTCTCTGCTGAATAGGTGCTTCTCTCTGGGTACTTCTCTTCTCATTTACTCTGCTGCTTCTCTTTTTCCTCTTCTCTGCTCTTCTCTTCCTGTACTCTCTCTCTGTCTCTTCTGTTCTTTGCTTTCTCGTCTTCTTTTACTCTCTTCTCCTGGCTGCCGATTGGGGACTGCTCTTGCCTGAAAAAAAATCTCTGGAATGTCTCTTTTGCTTCTTCGGGGCTTCCTTCTCTCTCTTTCTGCGTTTGTCTCTTAGTCTTGCTCTGTTTAGTGCTGGTTCTTGTGCTGCTCTTCTGCTATCTTTCTCTTTGCTGTCTCTTGTCTCTTTCTGCTCTCTTGTCCTCTGTCTCTCTGATTTTCTGGTTCTCTGCTCTCTGTTCTATCTCTCTCTCTTTCTTCTCTCTTGGAAGTGGGGGGCTCTTCTCTTTCTCTGGTCTCTCTCTCTCTGGTCTTGGACTCTTCTCACTCTTTTTGCCTGGCTCTCTCTTCCTCCTCTCCTGCTCTCCTCTCCCTTCTCCTCTTCGCTCTCCTGCCTCTGCCTTCTCCTCCTGCTCTCTGCCCTGCCTCCTCCTCCTCTCCCTCTCTCGCTCCTCCTCTCTCCCCTCTCTCCCTGCCCTGCCTTCCTCTTCCTCCTTCTCCTGCTCTCTTTGCCTCTTGGCTCTGCCCTCCTCCTGCCTCCTCCTCCTCTGCTCTCCTTCTCTCCTCCTCTTCCTCTGCCTCTGCCTTCCCTTCTCCTTTCTTGCCTTGCCTCCTTCTCTTCTCCTTCCTCTCTTCCCTTCTCCCTTCCTCTCTCTCCCTCTGCTCCTCCTCCTTCCTGCTTCTCTGCCCTCCCTCTCTTCTTCCCTGTCCTCCCCTTCTCCTCCCCTCCTCTCTCTCTGTCTCTCCCCTCCTCTCCTCTCTTCTCCTCTCCCTCTTCCTCCTCTCTCTCCTCTTCCTCTCCTTTCTGCTCTCTCTCTCCTCCTCTCTCCCTGCCTTTCTCTCCTCCCTTCCCTCTCCTCTCCTCCTCTCTTCTCTCTTCTCTTGCTCCCTCCTCCTGCCTCCTCTTCTCCCTCTCCTCTCTCTCTCTGCTCTCTTCTCCTCTGCCTTCCTTTCCTCCTCCTTCTCTTGCCTCTCTTCTCTGCCTTCTGCCTCCTCCCCTCTCTCTCTCTGCCTCCTCTCTCCTCCTCTCTCTCCTCTCCCTCTCTGCTCCTGCTCCTCTCTCTGTCTCTCCTCCCTCTCCCCTCTGCTCTGCCCCCTTCTGCTCTCTCCTTCCTTTCTCTCCTGCTCTCCTCCCTCCCTGCTCTCGCTCTCTGCTCTCTCCCTCCCTGCTCCTCTCCCCCTCCTCTGCTCCTCTTCTCTCTGCCCCTCCCCTCCTCCTCTCTCTCTCCCTCCTCTCTCCCCTCCTTCCCTCTCTCTCTCTCTCTCTGCCTCTCTCTCTTCCTCTCCTCTTCTCTCTCTCTGCTCCTGCCCTCTCTCTCCTCCCCTCTCTCCTCTGCCTCTCCTCCTCTGCTCTCCTGCCTCTCTCCGCCCCCCCCTCTCTCTCTCCTCTTTCCTCTCCTCCTTCTTGCTCCCTGTCTTCCTGCCTCTCTCTGCTCTCTCTTCTCTGTTCCTCTCTGCCTCCTGCTCCTCCTCTCCTCCTCTCTGCTCTCCTGCCTCTCTCCTCTCCTCCTCTCTCCTCTCTCTGCCCCCTCTGCTCTCCTCCCCTGCCCTCCCTCTCTCTCCCCCTCCTCTTCTCCTCCTCTCTTGCCTCCTCCTCCTCCTCCTCTGCTCTCTTCTCTGCCTCTCTCTCCTCTCTGCCTCTCCCCTCCCTCTCTCCTCTCTCCTCTCCTCTTCCTCCCTCCTTCCTCCCTCTCCTCTCTTCTGCTCCTCCTCTGCCCTCTCCCCCTCTCTCTCTCCTTCTCCCTCTCTCTCCGGCTCCCTTCCCTCCTGCTTCCTTCTTGCCCTGCTCTCTCTGCCCTCCTTCTCTCTCTCTCCCTCTCTTGCTGCCCTCCCTGCTCTCTCTCTCTCTCCTCCTCTTGCCTTCCTCCTCTCGCCTTCTCTGTCTCCTCCTTCTGCCCTTTGCTCCTCTGTGCTCTACCTGACTGCTCTGCCTCTGACCTTCCTCTTCCTCCTGCCTGCCTGTGCCCCTCTCCTCCTAACTGCTCCCTCTCACTGTCCTGAACGGCCTTGCCCTTCCTGCCTGTTGTCTGTGCTGACCCTTCCCTCTCTCTTGCTCCTCCCTCTCTGCCCTCTGTTGACCTTAGCCTGATTTGCTCTGCACGTGCATCTGTGCTTCCTGCTTGCTCCTGCTTTCTGCCTGCTGCTGCCTCTGTTTCTTGCTGCCCCTCCTCCTCCCCCTCTTCTCTTTCCCCTTTCTGACCTTGCCCCTCTTGACCCTCCTCTGCCTGACTCTCTCCCCTCCTGCTCTCTCTGCTTTCCCCTGCCCTGCCCTTCCTGTCCTTTGCTCTGTGCCTGCTGTCTCTGACTGGCGACTGCCTGCCCTCTCCTTTCTCCTCTGCCTGATGAGCTGCTTCTCTCCTTTGCTGCTTGATTGCTGCCCCTTCTTGTGCCTTGGAGGATCCTCTGATCTGCTGCTGCCTGCTTACTGCTGTCCTCCTCCTCTTGACTCTGAATCCCTCTCCCCTGGCCTGAATTAATGGGTACAGGAAAACAACTAAACAATGAGCAAGCTGACAGAAATGTCTGATTGAATTAACTCACTCAGTACGGCCAGTCCTCTCTTCTCCTCTACACAGACCCCTCGGATGTCCAGTGGGTGTCTGAATGACCCGACCTTTAGCTTCCGTCGTCAGAATTGTGGTATTCTTTGTTAACATTCACGTCTTCAGTGTAAGAGCCTTCCGCTTGCAATATTTTGATGGTGGTAATTGGGGTGAAACGCTGTTAACGTCGTCTCTTTCGCCGTTCGTATGGAAAGAGTTAATGAAATCATGTTTCAGCACTATAACGCAGAACAAAATAACACTTGCATATCTAAATAAAAAAATGAAATAGATTCGAACAGACTGAAACGAAATCAATCAATGAATCTATCTATCTATCTATCCACAATACTTTTTTGTTCAGTTCAAGCTACCATTCAAGCCTCTCTTGCCTGGATCTCTCAAGCCGCTGTCAGCGAAAAATTCAGTTACCGATAGTTTCATTTATCACGGAACTTAGTAATGATAAATCTTCTTTATCAGGAAGTTGACCTTCCGTTAATTTTTTTTTTTAGCTTTTATTTACAGCATCCATGGTTCCCCTCGCAAAGGCGTAGTTAGTTTGACGACATCAGTGAAAAGACGAAAGCAAAAAAAAAAAAAAAAAATCCGGAGAAGAGGCTGAGGAAGAGGTGATGGGTGGAGAAAGGGAGGAGGGGGGGGGGAGGGCGGGGCTGGGGGTGGGGGGGGGGTTAAAGAGAGACTGGGGAGGGGGAGGGGAGGGGAGGGGTGGGCATGAAGACACAGGAAGACCCCAAAGCAAAGACAACCCCACACTACACGAAAACCCAACAACAGAAACTAAACGAAGAAGGACGGGTAGGGGGAGAGAAGAATTAGGCATGGAGATGAAATGATTAACAAATAGTAGTTTCAGTTTCAGTAGCTCAAGGAGGCGTCATTGCGTTCGGACAAATCCACACCACATCTGCCAAGCAGATGCCTGACCAGCAGCGTAGCCCAACGCGCTTAGTCAGGCCTTGAGAAAAAAAAAAGGTGAATAAATAATAGATAGGCGTACATAAATAAGTAAATAAATACATAAATAGATAAATAAATAATTATAATATGAAAGAAAGATAGTAGCAGTAATAATAATAAGATAGTAAAGAGTCGTAACTCTCTCCATTCACAAGGTACACAACTTCAAATCAGTGCTGCTTACGCTACGGATTCAGCTCGCCACACAGGTAAATAAAAAAAAAAGGTACATCAAAACAAACCCAGACACTTCCTCAAAAAAGAAAGCGCCGGGCCTGTCCTTATACCGATCATCCGACATGCGCACACAGCAGCAAAGACAGAAGAAATGTGCAAACACAAATGATTATATGATTATGTATTATATATCAGTAGTAGTGGGAGACTGAGGAACAGTGAAAGTAGAAGTAGTAGTTGTCACAGTAGTACCAGGAAGAAGAAGAAGAAGGAGAAGAGGAAGAAGAAGAAGAGGAGGAAGAAGAAGAGGAAGAAGAAGGAGAAGAGGAAGAAGAAGAGGAAGAAGAAGAAGAAGAAGAAGAGGAAGAGGAAGAAGAAGAAGAAAGGAGAGAAAGAAGAAGAAGAGGAAGATTAAGAGGAAGGAGAAGAGGAAGAAGAAGAAGAGGAAGCGGAGGAAGAAGAAGAGGTGGAAGAGGAAGAAGAAGAAGAAAGAAGAGAAAGAAGAAGAAGAAGAAGAGGAAGAAGAAGAGAAAGAAAAAGAAGAAGAAGGAGAAGAGGAAGAAAAAAAAGAAGAGGAGGAAGAAGAAGAGGAAGAAGAGGAAGAAGAAGAAGAAAGGAGAGAAAGAAGAAGAAGAAGACGAAGAGGAAGAAGAAGAAGAGGAAGAAGAAGAAGGAGAAGAGGAAGAAAAAGAAGAAGAAGAGGAAGCGGAGGAAGAAGAAGAGGTGGAAGAGGAAGAAGAAGAAGAAGAAAGAAGAGAAAGAAAGAAGAAGAAGAGGAAGAAGAAGAAGAAGGAGAAGAGGAAAAAAAAAGAAGAAGAAGAGGAGGAAGAGGAAGAAGAGGAAGAAGAAGAAAAAGAAGAGGAAGAAAAAGAAGAAGAGGAGGAAGAGGAGGAAGAAGAAGAGGAAGAGGAAGAAGAAGAAGAAAGAAGAGAAAGAAGAAGACGAAGAGGAAGAAGAAGAACAAGAAGAAGAAGAAGGAGAAGAGGAAGAAAAAGAAGAAGAAGAGGAGGAGGAAGAGGAAGAAGGAGAAGAAGAAGAGGAGGAAGAAGAAGAATAATTAATGGCACAATACACAGAGAGAAAGAAAGACAAACAGACAGACAGACAGACAGAAAGCCGGGGGGGGTTGGGGTAGGGTGGAGTGGGGTAGGTGGAAAAAAAAAGAGAGCAGAAAGAAAAAAAAAAAAGGAAAGGAAATAGAAAAGAAGGAAATAAAGAAAAGAGATTGGGGCGGAGGGGGAGGAGGGGTGGAGGGGTGGGGGGGGGGGGGGAGAGAGAGAGAGAGACAGAGAGTGTGCACAAGTCGTGGGGGATTATGATAGTCAGTCGTGTCCGACTATGACCATCACAACAGCTGTGAGGAGGCAAACTGCTGTTACCGACTATTTGGGCTAGAATTTGATTATAGTGGAGAGTGTCTTGGCCCAAGTTACATCCCCACTCTCTCGGCCAAGAGAGGTTTTAGGACAGTCGGCGTTGGGATGGTTCCCCAAAGGGCCAACTAGCCCACAAGGCTGCAGCACTAAGAGCCAGTGCAATTTTTTGCCTCCTAGTTTAGAGAGTCATAGTCCTTCACAAAAAGACTAAGCTGTAAATGGTTTCCCATTGACTGGAGAAACCATTGATCGTCACCGTCACCGATCCCTCAGATTCCGAATCGTTTGGGGCGCCTTTGAAGCTTTGTCAACCACCTTTCTCCAGTCCTCGCGTCTCTCGGCCGCTCTCAGGGTGTCTCTCAGCTCCATGCCTGTCCACTCTCGAATGTTGTCCTCCCATCTCTTCCTTTGTCTGCCTCTTCTTCTTCCTCCTCCCCTCACTGTGCCTTGTAAGATTGTTTTAGCAAGACCAGAGGAGCGTGTGACATGACCAAACCACTTCAGTTTTCGTTGTCTGGCGAGTGTTTGAAGGTCAAACCATTGATATAAACAGGTAAATAAACAAACAACCAACCAAACTAAATAAATCAACAGACAGATAAACAGATAGATAGATAGATAGATAGATAGATAGATAGATAGATAGATAGATAAATGAATGAATGAATAACTGAATAAAGAAACAAATAAATAAAGAGGGTTGGGGTGAACCGAGTGAGGTGGGGTGGGGGTGGGTGTGTGTGTGTGGGGGGGGGAGGTGGGGGGGGGGGGGGGGGTAAAAGTGTGCAGAAAGCAAACAGGAAGGGACTTGAAAGAAAGAAAATAAAGAGAGAGAGAGAGAGAGTCCGCAAGACGTGGGGGATACATAGATAAGTTCAGTTTCAGTTTCAGTATAGTAGCTCAAGGAGGCGTGCCTGCGTTCGGACAAATCCATATACGATACACCACATCTGCCAAGCAGATAGATGCCTGACCAGCAGCGTAACCCAACGCGCTTTGTCAGGCCTTGAGAAAAAATAAATAAAATAAAATAAAATAAAATAGAATAACTAACTAAATAAAAATAATATAATTAAAAAAAAATTATTATGAAAATAAAATAAATAAATATATAAATAAATAAATAAATAAATAAGAAAAAAAGACAACAATCATGATAAATAAGCAAATAAATGTAAAAAAAAAAAAAAAAAAAGAAAAAAAGAAAGAAAAATAAAAAAATAATAAATACCCCTTCCCCCCCCCACGTCACCACCCACCCACAAACGTACAACCCCCCCCCCCCCACACACACACACACAAACGCGCACACGGACCCCCTCTACCCCACCCCCCCTTCCCCAATAGAGCCCCCCCACACCCCTCACTCCCCCACTCCCCCACTCCACACACACACTGAGAGGACTCTCAAAGCACGGTCAGGGAGCGAGTAGAAGAGAGAGGTGAGGAAGGAAGTCGTAAAGAACGCAGGTGTGTGGGCCCCACCAGTCAGTACACAGAGAGATAGGGAGAGAGAGAGAGAGAGAGAGAGAGAGAGAGGAGAGAGAGACACACACACACACACACACACACACACACACGGCTCAGCCTTACATCGCGCGAAGGAGCATCACTGCAAGATAACGTACATAACACCACCACCGCCACAGTGAATCGAAACGACTCCATCACCACCACCACCACCACCCCTCCTCATTCTTCCTCCCTCCCCCCCCCCCCTCTCTCTCCTGCTTATCCTTCTTCCTCCTTCCTCCCTCCCCCCCCACCCCCCCATCCCATCACATGACATCAGTCCTGGAATCTGCCTGCTCTGCCTGGGGCTACAAACATGTGCAGGTGTGCGCGTTGTCTGTTGGTTTGTCTGCGCGTGTGTTTGTTTGTTTGTTTGTGCGTGGTGTGTGTGTGTGTGTGTGTGTGTGTGTGTGTGTGTGTGTGTGTGTGCACTTTCCTCTCTCTTCTCCTCCCCTCTGTGCATGAAGGCATTGTCTGTGCGCGTGTTTGTGTGTTGGTTTGTTTGTATCTATAACGTGATTCTGCGTGTACTTTTGCCTGCTTTTCTGTTTCTGTTATCTCTGTACCACACACGCACGCAGCACACACACACACACACACACACACACACACACACACACACACACACGTGCAACATACACACACGCATGTAGGCACACACAGACACACATACACGGCCACACACACACATTCCCTCTCTCACACACGTACGCAAACACACACACACACATACACGCACATGCGAGCACACACATGCATTCATACTAACTCACTCACTCACACACACTGACACACGCGCGCAAGCACACACAAAGTTAATGAACAAAAGACACACACACACACACACACACACACACACACACACATGCGAGCACACATATACATTCATACTGACTCACTCACTCACACACACACACACACACACGCAAAGTCAAAGAACAAAACACACAAACACACACACACACGCCCGCGCGCGCGCGAACACACATATACATTCATACTAACTCACTCACTCACACACACACACACACACACACACGCAAGCACACACAAAGTTAAAGAACAAAACACACACACACACACACACACACACACACACACACACACACACACACATGCGAACACACATATACATTCATACTAACTCACACACACACACACACACACACACACACACACACACACACACACGCAAGCACACACAAAGTTAAAGAACAAAACACACACACACACACACACACACACACACACACACACACACACATGCGAACACACATATACATTCATACTAACTCACACACACACACACACACACACACACACACACACACACACACACACACGCAAGCACACACAAAGTTAAAGAACAAAACACACACACACACACACACACACACACACACACACACATGCGAACACACATATACATTCATACTAACTCACTCACTCACACACACACACACACACACACACACACACACACACACACACAAAGTTAAAGAACGAACACACACACACACACACACACACACACACACACACACACACACACACACACACACAACACAACACATCACAGAAGCACCCAACAAGGAAGCCATAAGCATTGATGTGAGGGTCGGAGGAGGTGTTGCACCCACGCTGACACGGAAGCGACAACAAGGCCTCTCTCCTTCGTCACCCCCCAGCGTGTGAACTGGCGGACTATTTCCGTGTTTTACTTTCCCTGATCCCCCAACCCCCCCAACCCCCCAATTCCTCGTCCTCTCTCTCCCCCCCTTCCCCCGTCCACCCCCCCCTCCCTCCTCTCCACATCCCCACACCCCCCTTGCCCCTGACAGTGTGTGTCACTCGAGGAGGGAGAGGGAAGGGAGGGGGTGTGTGGGTGGGTGTGTGTGGGTGGGGAGGCTTAAGGAAGGACGAAGGGGATAGAGTGATGATCATTGATAATGATCATGACGATGAAGGAAAAATGGTATTGTCGAATGCCATGTAGGTTCATTTCCGTGGTGTTTTTTTTTTTTTTTTTTTTTTTTTTTTTTCTCTCTCTCTCCTCACCCCTCAGGTCATTCTGAACAGCCTGGGAGTTTTGAGGGGGGGCGGGGGTGGGTGGGGGGTGGGGGGTGGGGGGGAGACGGTGTGTGTGTGGGGGGGGGGGGAAGGAGGTGGGAGAGTTGGACGACAGGTGTTGGTTTCAGGGAAAGGGTAGCCCTGGGTGAGTGTGGGTGTGGGGGGCATGAGTGCGGAGATGAGAGAATGATGGTGATGATGATGTACACGACATCCCGAAAGACCCTGCTCAGTGCTGTTGATGATGGTTAATCATTGTTGAACGAAGATGACTGAATGACGAGAGTCGATGATGACTGATGATGAAGGTAGTTGTTGTTGATTGATGACGATAATGACATGAGACAATGGTGACTGTGATTGTGTTGGTGATGGCGACGATGGTGATGACGACGACGACGACGATGATGATTACACGGCATTATAGTGTTCACAACAAGGCGTAGACGTTCACTCCGCCAGTCACACAATGAGTGGAGGGGAAGAAGTGTGGACACCCCATTAAACATCAGCGATGCTCGTCAAGGTTCATCAGTGTTCATCAAGTGGAGTGATGGCCTAGAAGTAACGCGTCCGCCTGGGAAACCGACAGAATCTGAGCGCGCTGGTTCGAATCACGGCTCAGCCGCCGATATTTTCTCCCCCTCCACTAGAGCTTGAGTGGTGGTCTGGACGCTAGTCATTCGGATGAGACGATAAACCGAGGTCCCATTTGCAACATGCACTAAGCGCGCGTAAAAGAACCCACAGCAGCAAAAGGGTTGTTCCCGTGGCAAAATTCTGTACAAAAATCCACTTCGATAGGAAAAACAGAAACAAATAAAACTGCATGCAGGAAAAAATACAATAAAATGGGTTGCGCTGTTGTGTAGCGACACGCTCTCACTGGGGAGAGCAGCCCGAATTTCACACAGGGAAATCTGTTGTGATAAAAAGAAATACAAATATATAAATACAAATATAAATGTAGCTGTAAGGGGAAAATGGGGTGAAAGATGGCTTAGGTGAGGGGACCGAGTTTAGTTTGTAGCACAATGGAGAACAGGTGGTGATAATGATAATGATGATGATGATGATGATTATGATGATGATTTACTGACGCTGGTGGTGTCGATGATGGCAATGATGAAAATGGTAGCATTTGATATTCGTATTTTACGGAGTATGGCTGTCTACATGGCGGGGGTAAAAACGGTCATACACGTAAAAGCCCACTCGTGTAATTACGAGTGAACGTGGGAGTTGCAGCCCACGAACGGAGAAGAAGAAGAAGGAGAAGAAGATATTCGCATTGTTTTTGGAATATAATGGGATAGAACATCTGGCAGGACTGATGACTGACCAGTCGAAACCGACACGAGGAAAAGAAAACAAGAAAACAAATACCGACCCTAAACAAAAGCTGAACGAGGAACCTTATGCATCAACATTCAGCAGTAAGTAAACTGATGAAAAATATGTCCGGAAAGTCGACATGTATTTTCCACACACACACACACACACACACACACACACACACACACACACACATATATATATATATATATATATATATATATATATACATTAATAATATATATGTATGTATATTATAAATATATGTATATATAGATAGATAGATAGATAGATAGAGAGAGAGAGAGAGAGAGAGAGAGGTCCTGAAATTTTAGGTATTATTACAAAATGAAATTACCCTCGTAGGCTGTTCATCATGTTGGAGTGAATGAAGAACAAAAGTAAACAGCAGAAGGAGTGTTGAAAATGTGAATGACATGAATGATTAAGAACACACGCAACAACCATATGGGAAAGCCAATAAAACGCAAACAACACAGAAGTAAAGAAGTTTCAGCTGCAGAAAAATGCATATGAAAACACATCACATCAATGTGCACAAGTCACAAAACGATTGTTTCTCACCGAAGTGCACGCCACGTACTAACTCAAACATCTTTTACTCAGTTCAGTTGGTTTTAATTTTAACCCGGTGTTCGGTTGTCTGCGTGCGTGCGTGTGTGTGTGTGTGTGTGTGTGTGTGTGTGTGTGTGTGTGTCCGTGGTAAACTTTAACATTGACATTTTCTCTGCAAATACTTTGTCAGTTGACACAAATTTGGCATAAAAATAGGAAAAATTCAGTTCTTTCCAGTCATCATGTTTAAAACAATATTGCACCTCTGGGATGGGCACAAAAAAATAAAAAAAGAAGCCTAATTATATGCAAACTGCATTTACTGTTATATTTATATTTTTTGTATTCTCTAAACTTGGCACTTTGACCTCTTATTCTGACACAACAAGAAGAGGAGTCATTATTATCATTTTTTGTTCAAACAGGAACTTCTTTTGCTGTGCATGGAATTTTTATTTATTTTTTGCAAACGTTTTGGTAAAAGGGATAGTAAGGAAGGGAAATTACTCTGTAATTAATGCTAGGGGACTTAATTTATCACAAGTGAATCTTGAAGGCCTTGCCTCTCTTGTTGTTGTTGTGGTCTATAAAACTTATCAATTTGGGATTCTCTTGACAAATAAATCACGAGTCTGATTCATAAGATAAAGAAGTCGTGAATTAAGACATGTTTCAAAGAAGCAGCGTTTAATGTTATGTGAGAACTGCATCCATTTGGTGGGCCAAAGAGTAAAACAGTCAACTTCGGGACAAGTTTCCCCATGCACACACGCTGAACCATAGCGACAGCAAACAAAGTGAACTCTTTTCGAAATGCGCGTGCAAGCAGGCACACAAATCTCGTGCAATCATTGAGATCGCCCAAACTCAAGTTCTGATCACGACAGAGCTTGGAGTGTACACACTTTGGGGGAAAAAAAAAGAATGAATAAATGTTAACAAAGGACGAATAAATAAATGAATAGAAGTGTTTAAATGCGACAGTGCGCCACAAAATAAAATAAAGGCATCCTGTTTATATTACCAACAGACAACAAGACACGGGGGAGGGGGGTGGGGGGGGAATCACAATTATCTTCCTTTGCACAAGGGGAATAACTACAAGCAGACAAGCAGACGATCGAACTTTTTGGTCGAGCAAAACACTTCGCTGCTGTCATTTTATACTGATATCTTTTCAAAGATATGTTGGCTTACAGAAGAAGCACAAGAGCCAAGAGTGGGACTAAAAAAAATGTCAGTTGACGAAAGACAGTGGAAAACTTCATTCTTACTTTCAACAAACCGAACGACAACCGGCAACAATGAAATGTCGCTCACCACGAATCGCCCCCATGACAGACTGTGAGGCTCAGTGATGTTTTACCAGGTATGAACCATTTCGTAAGATAAAATATTTTTGCAGGAAATAAAGTTAGGTAGGTTACACGCATACGTGACAGGAAATAATGCTTTTCGATCGATCTGATTCAAGATAATTCGAATTCAAGACTGATTAGTCATTTTTTTCTTAACCCATTCCATCGTGAACGAAGGAGAGAAACTTCTTCACATCATTGAAGCGCTCAGCGCTGCACATGTTTTGGCAAATTGACCTATTTTCAAAACTAGCTTTCCCACACTTTCTATAGTCAGTTTTTAATTTCATTTATTTATTTTTCCTCTGAAGGACATAGTTTTACAGCATATTTGATCATATCTGAGCCAGCTGACAAACGAACGGATAACACTTTTACATTAATCAAAAGTACCTATTGCAAACACTTTTTTTGGTTGTTCAACATCACGAAATCTGTGTCCATCCAGTGTCACTGTGTGGTGTGCATGTTGGACAGAGTGTGTGTGAGGTAAGTGGGGTCTCACCAACATGAATACCTTTGCCTTACTTTTTCAGTCGCCACGAGAAAAAAGACACAAAAAAAGATCGGAGCTGGAGTAAAAAAAAAAAAAAAAAAAAAAAAAAAAAATCCACCATAACGTAAACGCTTTGGACTGCGTTGTACGCTTGCTAAGATTTTGTGTGTAGCAAAAGAGGTGGTGGTGGTGGTGGTGGTGGTGGGGGAGGGGGGGGTGATGAGCACTAAGGGAGGTGAAGGGGTCATGGTGTGAAAATTCTACTGTGCTTGCTTGGATGTGTGTGTGTGTGTGTGTGTGTGTGTGTGTGGTGAGTGTTCCCCACCCCCTCTCTCTCTGGTACCAAGGCTGGTAAACAAACACTGCCACCACTGTGTGCCCGCCCTCTCATTTGTCTCCGGCTTCTCGCTGACAGCGCTCCTGACTGCCCTTCTGACAGCCACCCCGATTAGAATGTATTTCTTTTCTTGGGGGTGGGGGGTGGTGAGCGTTGGGGGTGAGGTGTATACGTCTTTTTTTGTGGGGGGTGGGTGGGTTGGAGGGGGAGCTGTGGGGTGAGGGTTGAGGTGAGCTGTATATGTCTTTTTTTTTTCTTTTTTTTGCGGATGTGGGGGGTAGGTGTTGGTGTTGAGGTGTGTGTTTTGTTTTGTTGTGGTTTTTTTTGGGGGGGTGGGGGGGGTTGTAGGGATGAGAATGGGGTGAGGTGTATATGTCTTTTTTTTGGGGGGGGGGGGGGGGGGGGGGAGCGGAGTGGTTGGGGGTGTGGAGGGTAAAGGTTAGGGATGAGGTGTATATGTTTTTTGGTTTTTTTTTGGGGGGTGGGGGTGGGGATGGAGGTGGGGATGGAGGTGAGGGGAAGTAATTGGGAGTGGGTGGGGGTGAAGGATTTCATGTCGTTCATGTGAAGATGGGGCAGTGGTTGTGGGGTGGGTGGGTGGAGAGGGTGCAGTATGGGAGGAGCTGGGAGGGAATAGAAGGGGTGGATCGTGAGAATCGGGTGTGTGGTGTGTGTGTGTGTGTGTGTGTGTGTGTGTCCATTCATGATCTGTCTGACTGACTATCTATTAGTCACTCTTTGATTCTCTCTTTTCCCCTCTCTTTCTCTCTTTTTCACACCCCTCTCTCTGTGTGTCTAGTCTGCCTCTACTAGGCCTTACAGTCTCTTTCCCTTTATATCTCTGTCTGTCTGTCTGCCTGTACTTCCCCCATCCCCTCCTTTACCCCTTTCTGTCTAGTTTGTGTGTCTTAATGCCCATGCCTCTGTGTCTGTCTGTCTGTCTGTCTGTTTTGATGTCTGTCTGTCTGTCTGTAAGTCTGTCAGTCTGTCATTCTGTATGTCTATCAGTCAATCTGTCAGTCTGTCTCTCCGTCTTCAGCTTTATCTGCATCACTGTCTCTGCTCTCTCTCTCTTTCCCTCTATGTCTATATGTCACCCCTCTCTCTCTCTGTCCCCCTCTCTCTCCCCCTCTCTCTCTTCTTTGACCTCCCACACATTTGAATGAAGGCTGGGGAATCAGGAATACTTTTGTTTATTTCTCAGCTTGTTCAACTGCTCGCTGAAATCGGCACTTTTCAACATGGCCCATTAGAGCCACTAGAGGTGTGTATGTTCGTCTCTCCACACCTGTGAGTGGGTACAGGACGACGACCAGTTAGGCGGCCAGGTGTGATGCAAGCAGTTCTCTGATCTTCTGAACCAAGGCTTTGAAATGGCACCACTGCTGTCGACTGCGCTTTGAGCGACTTGATATGGTTCGAAGCTTGTGAAAAGACCGTGTTTACCTGAGGATAGAGCCTTATGGAGTGGCAGATAAAATTCACTTTGTGAAATGTACTTCGGCGTTTGGTTGTGTCGAGTTCTTTTGGATACAAATCTTCGTTGTTGTTTTTTGTTTTAAAAACTTTTTTCATTTGTTCATCTATTTTTTTTATTGATTATATTTCGCTTCATCACGCTTTATCTTATTTTCTTTCAGTTTAACTTTGGTGTTCCATTTTCCGTAACCCCCCACCCCCCCAACACACACACACATCCCTCCCCCTCTCTCTCTGTCATATGGCGCAGAAATATAGGGTCTAGATAATGCTTCAATATATCGTGAGCAAGTCCATTTGTTCATGTTAAAGAAATTTCTTAAAGTATCAATAAAAATTCCAAATGATTTGGAAAAAAAAAAAAATTACGCTGAACCAAATAGGTACCCAATACATCTGAACTCGGCTGTGAGGTGCATCAGGTGCTGGCTGAAATTAACACGATTAGATGAATGAAGGGTACACCCAAAAAGCTTATAATATGTTGTGTGATTTGGATGTAAGGGGCAAGATCAATTCGGCAACAAAAGTGAGAGTTAAACTGTATGAAATAGGTAAGGGATTTGTTTGGCTTAAACAAGGGTTGGGGGATATCTCAGGATTTATTCGTAGTCTCCGCACCAGACTAACTGATTGTAGATGGCAAGAATGGAATGTTGATACACAAGAACGTAACAGATTCCATGTATATTACCAGATCAACTCTTCACATTGTGTCCCAACGTATTTATCCATGAATTTGGCAAAACATTTAGAATATGTCATGACAAGATTTAGGTTCGGGCTTTCAGATATTGCAATTCATCATTTTGATCATAGTGATCATGATCTTATTTGTCCATTGTGCACAAATGCAGAACAAAACGAACCACATTTCATGTTTTGCTGTCTAAAGCTATGTGAACTAAGGTATAATTTCATACCCCAGAAATATTACTCTCAGCCTTCTGTGTTTAAATTGGTTTTGCTTATGACGTCACGTCGTGAAGAAGTCAGTTTGCAACTTATCTATACAAAGCCTTCAAAACCCAGTCATTTAGTTGTTCCTGATTATCAATTTATGTATAGTTTTGTTCTGTTCTATCACATACTGTATGTCATAATGTTTTTGAAATAAATTTACAAACCACCCCTTCATAAGGAGCTAAAGCTTTTTTTCCGAATTTCTCTCTCTCTCTCTCTCTCTCTCTCTCTCTGTGAGGGAGAGAGAGAGAGAGAGAGAGAGAGAGAAATTGTGTGTGTGTGCGTGTGTGTGTGTGTGTGTGTGTGTGTGTGTGTGTGTGTGTGTGTGTGTGTAAGTGTGCAGACATGCATGCATGTGTGTGTGTGTGTGTGTGTGTGTGTGTGTGTGTGTGTGTGGATGGAGGCGTGTGTGTATGCGTGGCACGCGAAAAGTGTGTTTATATTTCTGTATGTGCGTGCATGCGTTCGCATCTGTGTGTAGGCGCGCGCGCATTGTTTGCATATTTTGCCATTCTGTCTTATTAAATTAAGAACAATGAGGGGGAATTATATTTCTTGGTGTGTGTGCGTGCATGTGTGTGTGTGAATGTGTGTGTGTGTACGTGCGTGCGTGCGTGCGTGCGTGCGTGTGTAATCATTCATCTGCTCCCCTATTCAAGCA
>NC_134897.1:9281258-9298758 GCF_041734735.1 Babylonia areolata | reverse complement strand
CGAAGGGGCTACAGCGCGTTTCAGAAGAAAAGTGGAGAGAGCGAGAGAGAGAACAGACATAGAGTAGATCACGGAGCTTGGATCGAACAGTCAGCCAGACCTGTGCTCGTGACGCAGGCAACTTTGTGTTGAATTCTGTTGGAGACTGGATACCAGTGAAGCAGCTTTTAGAGAACAGGTGAACTGGTGTTGAGAAGCCCTGACAATTATGCGTTCAACAGATCACAGTTCTTGACACCATTGGGGATGGTTCTTTTTCTTTCCCTTGTAAGATGATACCAAACGAGAGAAAGAGAGAGAGAGAGAAACAGACAGACAGACAGACAGAGACAGAGAGGCAGAGAGTTTGAAAAATTTAATGTCAAATGAGGGAGAGAATGAAGGGGGACGTTTACACTTTTGATACTCAGAACTCCGGAAGTCTAATGTACATCAGCCTTGGGCCACAGCACAAGGAGAGTTGGGAAGCACGTGCAATGGAGGGTGGTGGTGGTGGGGGTGGACACATAGGGGGAAGGACAGAGGGGCGAGAAGGGCTGGTGGAGGCATAAACAACATTTGTTGCCACCATCAAAGAACATTTTCTACAAGGAATTTTATTTGTTATAAATCTAAGGAAAATACTTACCTGATTCTTAATGTCAGTCATCATTCTTATGCTGATGACACTTAACTCCAGAAGAGTGATACCCCTGAAAAATTGTCGTCGCTCTTGCAAGAAACATCCAACTGCTTCCTGGACATACAAAACTGGATGACTCTAAATAAGCTACAACTGAACGCGGACAAAACGGAAGCAATGATCATAGGAACTAAACAAAAACTCTCTTCCATCATAACTGACACAATCAAACTTGGCAGTACATCCATCCCTCTTTCCAGTTCAGTCAGGAACCTGGGCGTTGTCCCTGACAACACACTGTCCATGCAAAAATTTATCAGTCAGACATGTCAGTCCTGCTACTGTCAATTGCGGCGCATCAGTTCCGTCCGGAAATATCTGTCCACTGACGCAACATCTAGACTTATCGTTTCTCTCATTCTCTCTCGCCTTGACTACTGTAACTCTCTATTGTCTGGTTTGCCTGCTTCATCCATTCAGTCCCTTCAGCGCATACAAAACTCTGCTGCCAGACTTGTTCTCAGAAAGAAAAGATCTGAGCACATCACTCCACTTTTGCAACATCTCCACTGGCTACCTATCTCACACGGAATAAAGTACAAGATCAGCACTCTATGCTACAAATGTATTCACAAATCTGCCCCGTCCTATCTCTGTGGCTGCCTTCACCTGTACACTCCATCTCGCTCTCTGCGATCAGCTTCGGATCCACTCTGTTTACGCATACCCAGATTCAAACACTCGAACTTCCTCTTCCTCTTCGTCAGGTCTCCGCATTCAGCTCTTTCAAGTCTGGTCTTAAAACCCACCTCTTCCCAAAATAGCCTCCCTTCCCTGCCTCTTGCTTGTCTTCAGTTTGTCCAGTTTTAGAGTTATGCATGCGTGTGAATGACTGGTGTGAAAGCGCTTTGATTTGTCTCTGCACAAGATTCAGCGCTATATAATAATAATAATAATAATAGTAATAATTCGCACAACTTGATTTCACGAGAAGTTTACTCTCGAACAGAATTTATCAAAACAAACAAAACGCCCGAAAAGAGCACTTGGTAAGGTTGGATCACTATCTGCAAAAGTAATTTCTTCTTTCAGTTTGTTGCATGAAATATAGACATGGATAGATTATGCCTATACTCCAGACACTGCTGACACGAGAGAGATTGCCTATCGATTGGGAATTGTTCTGAAAATACCCGAGCTCTCGTCCCAAGTTCTGACTGGGTAGCTAGAAATAAAAATTCCATCCGGCATTTGAGGGCCGGGTGGATGATGTCGGTTGGTACTTGTCTGGTTGATCAAACAGAGTTATCGGGTGGATTGCCGGCGGGTGACTTTATCAGTCATGTAGGGTGGGCTTAAGTGAACTTGGACACGCTGAGAATGGAACAAATCAAGCTGCTGGTGGTGTGTGTGTGTGTGTGTGTGCGGGCCCACCTCGTTAGGTCACTTTGTTTCCATGACAATCAATGGTGATAACAGTTGTCGGAGCCAGTCTGTGTACACTCGCTAACTAGTGTTAGTTGTCGGAGATTTGGCACGTGCGTTCCAAAGGCTGCGAGTTCCTATCTCCGTGCGCGTAACTGGAGTTTGGCAATCTGAGTTACCTGAAGTAACATGCTATTGTTCTGATGGTGTTCGTGTAATGTGTGATGAAATATCCTGGAGATTTTAAGTTTAGTTCGTCCTTGTGCTGTACGGTTCAAGATATCGTAGTGTCAAAGTTCCTTCCAAAGTGTTTGAAAGTGATGGAGGGGTGGGGGGTCAGCGGTGTGTGTGTGTGTGGGGGGGGGGGGGGGGCGGGGGGGGGGGACTCGGGGTGGGGGTGGGGCGGGGTGGTGAGAGTTAAGCTAGGCTCTTGATACATCAACGCAATTCGTAGCAGCAAAAGTACCCAACATATCGTGTGCTTACAGTTCAGCTGACCACACACAGCCGTATCACGACATGTGTCGATTATGTCCATGTAGTTAAGGTACCATCGAAGGCGTGTGCCCTGTCCAGTAACAGAGGTTAACAGCTCCTTGAGATAGGTTACACTGACACGTGCAGAATCCTCCTTGAGATAGGTTACACTGACACGTGCAGAATCCTCCTTGAGATAGGTTACACTGACACGTGCAGAATCCTACAGTGCATTATCTGTTCAGCTTTTCGTTTGGGACCAGGCTTTTCGGTACTTCGGTAGTCTCCATGGCAATCGGGGTCCTGGGACATTTTGTTCACGTGGATGCCCCCGCCCTCCTCCACCCCCTTGACACTGACGAGGCACGTGACTTTCGTCCCACGTCGATTGAGTGGTGGAGGGATGGGGGAAGCTGGGTCGGATGAGGGGACTGACAGATAGAGAGAGAGAGAGAGAGAGAGAGAGAGAGAACACAACTCAGATTTTTTGAGAGAGACACTGACACAGACACAGGTTTGACCGCGAAGACCACACAAAAGGGGTTAGGGGAGACAGTAGGACAATCTCACATGCAGAAAAATACACATTTCGTTCGTCCAAACAAAATAGCCTGTATAATTTTAAAGAGAGAGAGAGAGGGAGAGAGCATGCGAGTGCGCAGGCGCGCGCGCGCGTGTGTGTCCATGTTTATGTGTGCGTGACAGAGACAGAGAGCGAGAGAGCGCATGCACTTACAATATGTGCGTGTATATTTATGCCGAGAAAAGATGTCGATGAATCAATATTGAGGCCTGTAATTCGTCATGTTTTATTTCTGTCCGTCTACCTATCCATCTGTCCATCTATCTATCTATCTATTCATCTAATTTTGATAGTCGTGTCCGAGTATGATCATCAGAACAGCAGAAGAGGTAACTGCTGTCCCGACTATCTGGGCAAGAATTTTGATTATAGTGGAGAGTGTCTTGCCCAAGTTACACCCACACTCTCTCGGCCAAGAGGGTTCTAGGACAGTCGGCAGTGGGATGGTTCCCAAAGGCCAGCTAGCCCCCAAGGCTGCTGCACTAAGAGCCAGTGCAGCCTTGCCCCCTAGTTTGAGAGTCATAGTCCTTCAAAAGAGACTAAGCTGTAAATGACTTCCCATTGCAATGGAGAAACCATTGATCATACAGCTCTCACGTTGCTGTTGGCCCAACTGTAAGCTTATATCAATACGTGAAAAAGCTGAGCTTTGGGCTGATATCTATGTATCTATCCATATCTGTGAGAAAGAGAGAGAGAGACAGAGATAGAAACAGACAGAGCGCGTGGGCGTGTCTGTGAGCGAGTTGCTCCGCATCATACTGTGCTGTGCACGGCAGCTTGCGTGGCTGATGACGGAACAGTCACTTCTGCACCATTGTCGAAAGGTGTGACAACGGAACGAAAACCTAACATGACATGGCAAACAGTCTTCGTGGCAACAGTCATCCAATCCATTATTCACCGTGCTTCTTGTGGCGCCTGTGAAACGTAAGCTACAGCTCCATTCAACATGGGACAGGTGAGATTGGAAGACCCAACTGACTGGCCGCCTTTGCCTCTGGGGTCTTTGCAGACAGGTGTCAAAGTTTGGGTGGCTACTGGGTAGACATGGAGGTGAGTCGGTGGTGGGGGTTGGTTTCCTGTTTGGTGTTTGTATGGTGGTTAGTATTTATAACGTTTTCGAATATAGTTGAGGTCGTTAGGTAGGTAATAACTATGGTTTCAAATACCTGTAAGGTCTGTGTGTAGGTAGTAATTATAAAGTTTCAAAGACTTTTAAGGTCTTAAGGTAGGTAGCAATTACAAAGTTTCAAAGACCTGAAGATCTTTAGGTAGTCATCATAAAGTTTCAAAGACATTTAAGGACTTTAACTTGACTTACTTTGACTTATTCCTCTTGATTCCGTGGGGAACATAGGGCCGCAACAACACTCCTCCAACGCACCCGGCTCTGGTTGGTCCTCTTCAGTTCGGCCCACGTCATTCCGGCCGCCCTTGTCTCTGCCTCAATGCTTCTCCGCCAGGTCTGCTTCGGACGGCCAACTTTCCTTTTCCCCAGCTGGAGGACCTAGACTTCGCAGATGACATAAGTCTTCTCTCCCACAGGCAGCAAGATGCGTAGGAGAAACTATGTCGTGTGGCAGAAGAAGCTGAGAAGACTGGACTCCAAATCAACATTGGGAAAACAGAGGTCATGAGGGTCAACAACAAGAAGCAAGATCCAGTGCAACTACACCAAGAGAACATCAAGGAGGTTGACAAGTTTGTCTACTTAGGCAGTGTTGTCAGCAAAGACGGGGGGACGGACGAAGACATCAAGAGCCGTATCAACAAAGCAAGACACGCCTTCAACACCCTTCGACCAATCTGGAGATCGACAGCCCTCTCAATCCGCAACAAGATCCGGATTTTTAACACCAACGTGAAGTCGGTTCTACTCTATGGCTCAGAGACGTGGAGAGTGACAAAGACCAGCACCCACAAGCTTCAGACATTCACCAACAGATGTCTAAGAAACATCCTGAACATCAGATGGCCAGAGGTTGTCTCCAATGAAGAACTTTGGAACATAACAAAACAGGCCCCACTGGAGACGGAAATCAAGAAACGGAAATGGGGATGGATAGGCCATACACTACGCAAGCCTGCAACAAACATCACAAGACAGGCTCTTGATTGGAACCCTAAGGACTTTAAAGTCCTTATAAAATTTAAAAGATCTTTAAGGACACTTATAAAGTTTCAAAGACCTTTTTGAGATCTTCTGTTTCTAGTGAGTTGAGAGCCGTGGCCGTATAAAACACAGGTCTGGATGATGTCCTATCCAGAACTGTGGTAACTGTTACGTAACTAGACCCCTTGCCCCCTACCCTCTCCCCACACATCGCGAGGCACAACCACACATAAAACACACACACAAGCGCGCGCACACACACGGACATACAGAAACACACACAGACTGACAGACAGACACACACACATTGCTTACGATTTCCGTCTGACTTTACCGGACCCATCCCATCTACGCACTTATGAACTTCCTCCCCTCTCCTCCACTGCCCCCCCCCCCCCTCCCAAAGTCGTCCATGCGCAACTTCCCCCACCACCACACCTTCCTCCACACCAAGACTCTGCACAATTGAACCCCAAAGAAAAGCCCCCCAACCCTCCTCCCCAACCCCCAACCCCCCAAAGGGCACGTGACCTCCGACCCTGTCCCCCCCCCCCCCCCCCCCCCAAGCCCCCGCCCCCCACGACCCTTTTCGACCCGGGTCGGGTGTCGGCGTCTCCGGGGTAGAATTTCTCGTTTGTCGACGGTTGTCGGGGTGGGGGACAAAACGCCGCGATCCCCCGGGGGATCAGGGGGGGATTACTCCCCACAAATTACATGACACGGAGCGCGCGGCCCTTCCTCGGCTCGCCCTCTGTCAAGTCTTGCTAAAGCCCCAGTCACACAGTCAGTACAGTCTCGGCGGTTTTTGACTTGAAGGCGACGGACGGATCGAGACAAGTCGTTAATAAGTCAAGTACTTCTTTCTCTTTTCTGGTTTTCTTCTTCTTCTTCTCTCTCTTTTGTTTTGGTTTTTTTTCCCCCTCTTTCTCCCCTTTCCATTAAATATATGTGTGCTATTGTGTAACTGATGTAGATTAGCAAGGACAGATTGGAAGAATGGGCCATGTCTGAAATCTTAATCCGTGAATGAAAAACATTTTGAGTTCTTAGTTTCTCTCTCTCTCTCTCTCGCCCTCCCTCCCTCCCCCCCCTCTCTCTCTCTCAATGTGTCTATGCGTGTGTGAGGGCATGTGTAAAGAAGCTTCCCGCTTATCCATTCTACCCTCAATAAAACATTTGTCATTGTCATTGTCATTGTCTCTCTCTCTGTCTCTCTCTCTCTCATCCAGGTCCAGGGTTCAGAGGAGGTCTTGTTTTCAGTGTTGGTGTTGGTGGTGACCGATGGTGTCGGTGTTTGTGTGTCGGTGTTTGGTGGTAAAGTTGAAGAAGATGACGGTGGCCACCAGAGCCGTCACAGAAGACGCGTCAACAACAATGTAAACGTCAGAATTATCCACTGTGAAACAACAAACCAAACGGCACATAGTTACCCACTTCAGAACCCCCCCCCCCCCCGCCCCTCCTTTAACTCACCAGGCACAGCCGGGATTCGAACCCAGGACCGGCCCTCATATTGAAAGTCCAGTGATCAAACCACTCGGTTGTTGCGCCCATGAAGAAAACTGTGGAATCACAGTTTGTCAATGGGGAGGAACACTTTCCTCCCCCTTCCCATTTTCTCGATCCATCTCATGTCTTAAGGGTTTCCCAGGCAGCGATCGCCGTAACCCAGAAAAAGAGAGAGAAAAAAAAAAATCCCATCGCTAAAGAGAGAAAGCGGAAACCGAACGGAATGGTTTATTGACATATAGGCCTCAGCACCAAGTGAAGGGGTTAACATGAACATAGTGCCACTCAGTAAGACAGCACAAGCAAACAAGCATAAACACAGAAAACAAAGCATAATCATATTCATTTCAGAGCATAAAGCACAGAGAGAGAGAGAGACTGAGAGAGACTGTGTGTGTGTGTGAGAGAGAGAGCAGTTTGTCATGAGGGTCGGCTGCGACATCTTATACAGTTTGCTCATTATCATTAATGAAAAGGGCCATTGTGCTCTGTTGGAGGTACGCATACAGGTAATTCCTTTCTCACCTGTTTTTTTTCTGACAGGTGAAGACGCTCCACAGCGTCTGTCTTGTGACAAGCCGCTGAGCATTCACCATCTGACTGCCGGACGCAACAGCCGCATGGTTAGTGCATAAGAACATCAATTCTAGGGTTTTGGGTTCGATTCAAAGCTTCTTCTGGCGGCTTATGGGTGGGATTTTTTTTTTTTTTTTTTTTTTTTTCAATTTCCCCGGTCAGATTTGTTTGCAGACCTACAAGTGCTTGAACTCTCTTCGTGTGTGTACACTCGCAGAACACACCAAAGAAGCACGTCAAAATCCCTTAATCTGCATCACATAAGCACGTTAAACTTAAAGACCCCGTCATTTATGTCAGTTTCGGTGGATACTGGAATCAAGAACATACATACCCTGCGTTCGGATGCCTTATGTGGCGAGGTAAAACCGGCCATACACATGTAAAGGCCCACTCGGAGAGCCAGAAAGACAGAGAGAGAAAGAACATGTAAGATGTGGAATTTACATCGATTGTCGATAAATTATAACAGTTTTAGTTATGATTTTTTAATTTGTGCAGTTTGGTTTTTTGTTTGTGCGCGTGTGTATTCGAGAGACAATGACAATGACAATGACAAAGTTTTTAATGTCCATTTAGCATTACAACACCCTTCAGGTGTATGTTCGAGAGAGAGAGAGAGAGAGAGAGAGAGAGAGAGAGTCCCCATTAAACAGAGAGAAAAATCGAACTGATTATTTGATAATTACGCTGATTTTTATGCTGTTTGTGGTGACTGGTAAGATCTCTCTCTCTCTCTCTCACCCCCCCCCCCCCCCCCCACACACACACACTCTCACTCACTCACTCACACTCACTCAAAGGGGCTTTGGTCGTTACTTGGATTAAAACAAAATCCTCTCTCTTTCACTTTTCGCCAGCCTTCTCCTTCCCTGCTGCCCCCCCCCCCCAGCCCCAGCCCCGCTCCGCCACCCCCTCACTGCCTTCCACCCCACCTCCTCATCCCCCGTCCTTTTCTTTTTACATGCGTAATCTGCCACGTGCTCATTTTGACGCGGGGTGCACTTGGTAATCTTCGTGACGTTACATCAATCATCCGAAAGACAGGTGGGAGCATGTACATCAATGCAAATGAACTGATGATGACGTGTCCCCATCTCAACCCCTCCCCACCTCCCCGGAACTCTCAAACACACCCGCCCCAACCCCCAATTCCCCCACCCCATCCCCCCTTCTTCAGTCTTCAGGTGCGCGTGTCTTTGCTTTTGCCTGTCTGTCTTTGTCTCCAAGCCTGAATACCTGCCTCTCTCTTTGTCTCTCTCATGTCTTTCTGTCTGTATCTGTCTCTGTATGTCTGCCTGTTTATTATTTCTGTCTCTATCTCCGTCTCTGTCTTCAGGTCTTTCCTTTTCTCTGTGTGTCAAATATCTGTCTGTATCTGTACATGTCTCTGTATGTCCACCTGTATATCTGTGTCTTTTTTCTTTCTGTCTGTCTCACCCTGCCTGTCTGTCTTTCTCTGTCTCTGTCTGTCTTTCTCTGTCTCCCTCTCTCTCTCTCTCTTCCTCTCTCTCTCTTCTTTCCCTCTCATTCGCTGCCCATGTCTCCCTCTTCTCTGTCTGACCCCTTCTGTCTTTCTCTTTCTTCTCTCTCTGTCTCCTTCCCTCCTCTTCCCCTTCTTCCCTCTCTCCTTCCTTCTCTGTTGTTGTATATACTTCTGTCTTTTCTCTGTCTCCCTCTCCTGTCTGTCTCTGTCTGTATTTCCTTTTTCCTCTCTCTCTCCACTCTTTCCCTTTATTCTTTTTCTCTCTTTCGTTGTATACATCTATCTTTTCTCGACCTCCCTCCCCCTCCTGTCTGTCTCTGCCTGTCTGTCTCTTTTTGTCTTTTTCTCTCTGTCTCCCCCCCCCCCCCCCCCCCACTTCTTCATCTCTCTCTCTCTCTCTCTCTCTCCTCTTTCTTCTTCGCCTCGCTTTTGTTGTTCTTAGGACTTGTTTGTTATTTTTCATGGCCTGTCTTGTGTGATCAAAGAAATTCTTGCACAACATGTTTTAGTTATTCGGGCTGCATAGTTCAACAACCCCGTGTGAGCGCCTCTTTCTTTCTCCTCCTCCCCCTACCCCTCCCTCTCTCTCTCCCTTCCTATGTGTGTGTGTGTGTGTGTGTGTGTGTGTGTGTGTGCTTGCGCGTTCATGTGTGTGTGTGTGTGTGTGTGTGTGTGTGTGTGTGTGTGTGTGTGTGTGTCCGCGCGCGTTCATGCGTGTGAGTGTGTGTGTGTGTGTGCGCGCGCGTTCATGTGTGTGTGTGTGTGTGTGTGTGTGTTCATGTGTGTGTGTATGTGTGTGTGTGTTCATGTGTGTGTGTGTGTGTGTGTGTGTGTGTGTGCGCGCGCGCGTTCATGTGTGTGTGTGTGTGCGTGTGTGTGTGTGTGCGCGTGTGTGTGTGTGCGTTCATGTGTGTGTGTGTGTGTGTTTGCGTGTGTGTGCGTTCATGTGTGTGTGTGTGTGTGTGTGTGTGTGTGTGTGTGTGTGTGTGTGTGTGTGTGTGTGTGTGACCGATCACTCCAGTAGATTAATTCACCGCCAGGAAAGCGCATGGTAAACGAGCACCTGAAAGAACGTTAAAAACGTGTTATTTTTCCATGTGACATGATGTGACTTTTATTGTGAAGCTTACTTTCAAGCTCCACTTAAATTTATGGAAAACCAAATACCTCCGCCCCAAAAAAGAACAAAGAAAACACACACACACACACACACACACACACACACACACACACACACACACACACACACACAACAACAACAACAACAACAACAACAACAACAACATCTACATTCGCTCAATCGTGCCCATCCATTATCCACTACAAACTTTGATTTAAAAAAAAAAAAATCAAGTAGTCACATGTAAGTAGTTTCACACATAAAATCAGTGAATAAGAAAAGGAACTAGAAAGACGAAAGGAAAAGAATACACGGATGAAAATTGCTCTTAAATCATTGTTTCATTGAGCCTTGAAATTCTTTGTATGGAAAAATCTTGAGTCGTAGTTACTCTGCTCAAACCAATCACATTGACCATTCCTCTTTCTTTCTGTCTCTCTCTGCCTGCCTGCCTGTCTGCCTGTCTGTCTGTCTGTCTATCTGCTGTCTGTCTGTCTGTCTGTCTATCTGCCTGTTTCTCTATCTCTCCCTGTCTCTCTGTGTCCCCCCCCCCCTCTGCCTCTCTCTTTCTCACTCTCTTGTCGTCTAGAAATACACAAGACTAATCTTTATTCACCTATCGTATCAAATACGTCTTTGAAAAGGCTGAATGTCGTGACACTGAGTGACCGGACTTTCAATCCCAGGTCTTAGGTTCAAATCTCGCCTGCGTTCGTGGGCTGCAACTCCCACGTTCACTCGTATATACGCGAGTGGGCTTTTACGTGTATGACCGTTTTTATCCCGCCATGTAGGCAGCCATACTCCGTTTTCGGGGATGTGCATGCTGGGTATGTTCTTGTTTCCATAACCCACCGAACGCTGACATGGATTACAGGATCTTTAACGTGCGTATTTGATCTTCTGCTTGAGTATACACACGAAGGGGGTTCAGGCTCTGGCAGGTCTGCACATATGTTGACCTGGGAGATCGTAAAAATCTCCACCCTTTACCGACCAGGCGCCGTCACCGTGATTCGAACCCAGGACCCTCAGATTGGAAGTCCAACGCTTTAACCATTCGGCTATTGCGCCCGTCGGTCTTAGGTTCAAATCTCGCCTGCGTCTGGTTGTTTTATGAGTGAATATTTTTTAGTTCTCTACAGTCAACAAAATTTGTGAAGACCTACTAGTATCAGTACCCTGTCCGTGCATATACACATACAGAACACCAAATGCGTACGTTAAAGACCTTGAAATCCACGTCAGTTTTCGATGGGCAATGGAGACTTGAACCTAACCCAGCATGCACACTGTCGGAAACGGAAATATGGTTGCCTAAATGACGGGGTAAAAACGGCTACATATGTATCAGTCCACTCGTATTTGGTTTTCGCTGCTCACGAACTCGGAAAAAAAAAGAAAAAAAAGTGAGTTTTGGGTAGCAGGGGATAGACATGTTACGTGTGTTCATGGCATTGTTATGATGCCGTAGGATAATCATACTTTCTCTATGTTTACTATACTGAGATTTGTATTTTTGTGTTTGACAGTGTCAACCATTCAGTAAGGGGCTGTGGTTTTCATTTGAATAAAACATGCTCCATTCTCTCTGCTCCTCTCTCTCTGCTCCCTCCCTCTCTCTCTCTCTCTCTCTCTCTCTCTCTCTCTGTGTGTGTGTGTGTGTGTGTGTGAAAAACATACGAAAATAAGTTCCAAAGCAAGCAACATTCTGTGTGTGTGTGTGTGTGTGTGTGTGTGTGTGTGTGTGTGTCTTTGTGTCTTTGTGTGTCATTATGTGTGTGTGTGTGTGTGTCTGTGCGCGCGCGCGTGTATGTATGTATGCATGTATGTATGCATATGTGTGTGTGTGTGTATGTGTGTATGTCTGTGTGTGTCTATGTCTGTGTATCTGTGTGCGCGCGCGTGTATGCATGTATGTATGCATATGTGTGGGTGTGTGTGCGCGTGTGTGTGTGTGTGTATGTGTGTGTATGCGCGCGCGCGCGCGCGCGCGCGCGTGTGTGTGTGTGTGTGTGATTGCCGTAGAAGAGAAGTGTGTGCGTGCACGCATGTGTCTAAATGCTGAGTGCCAGAGAGGGCGACGGGCGATGGCTGAGGCCCAGAGAACAGATTGCGTGTGACCGGCACTGCCGCTTTGTTCTGCCCAGACACTTTGGAGACGTCCTGCATTCTTTTCCTTTATTCATTCTTCGTTTTTGCCTTCGTGGTCCAGTTGTTTCTATTGTTGTTGTTGGTGTTGGTGTTGGTTTTGCTGTGGTGGTGGTGGTGGTGGTAGTAGTAGCAGTAGTTGTATAAGTACTTGTTGTTGTTGTTGTTGTTGTTGTTGTTGTTGTTGTTGTTCTTCTTCTTCTTCTTCTTCTTCTTCTTCTTCTTCTTCTTCTTCTTCTTCTTCTTCTTCTTCTCCTCCTGCTACTTCTTCTTTTAACTTTTTAATTTTATTTGATTATTGTATCCTCTGTCTTATTGTTGTTGAGGATGTTGTTCTTCTTTAGTCCTCTGTCTTTGTTTCTGTCTTTCAGTCTCGGTGTGTGTGTGTGTGTGTGTGTGTGTGTGTGTGTGAGAGAGAGTGCGCGTGTGTGAGAGTGCGTGCGTGCGTGCGTGCGTGCGTGTGTGTGTGTGTGTGTGTGTTTGCGCGTGTGTGCGTGCGTGCGTGTGTGTGTGTGTGTGTGTGTGCGTGCGTACGTGGACGGAGGAGCACAAGAGGGAGAGGAGGAGAGGGGTGTGCCCGCCACCTGACAACCGATAGACACCTGAAGGTGTTTTGACAGGTAAGGGTGTCTGTAAGTCCCACCATCCGTCCCGCACCTGTCTCGTAGATTGTCCCACCCACAGGTAGCTGACTGACTGCAGCATTGCTGACACAGTTCTGTCATCGGTTGTTGCTTTAGGAGTCCACAGCAAGCATTCATCACACCAGCTGTGTCTGTGTGTGTGTGTGTTGTTTTTTTGTGTGTGTGTCTTTCTGGCTTTTCTTTCACTGTCTGTGTGTGTCTGTCTCCATCCATATACATCTGTTTTTTTTTCTTCTGTCTCTCTCATTCTGTTGTGTTTCCGTGTCTCTGTCTGTCTGTTTTTCTTTCTGTTTCCCTGTGTCTGTTTCTCTGTATGTCTTTCTGTCTGTGTCTGTCTCTCTCTGCTCATTCCCTCTCTTCTTTCCCTTACTCTTTCGCTGCTTATTTCCCCCACTTCTCTGTCTCACCCCTTCTGTCTGTTTGTCTTTTCTCTGTTTCCTTCTTTCTCCGTGTGTGTGTTCGATCCTCGATGTTCGATGTGTGTGATCTTCCCCCCACCTCTCTCTGTCTCAGTTACGCTTTATCTGTCTGTGACTCTTCCCTCCACACACTCTCTCAATTCTGCCTCTGATTATCCTTGCTTCTCTTTGTGAGCCCTTCTGTCTTTCTCTCTGTTTCTGTCTCTCTGAGTTATGAGGTGTTTCTCTGTGTGTGTGTGTGTGTGTGTGTGTGTGTGTGTGTGTGTGTGTGTGTGTGTGCGTGCGTGCGTGCGTGCGTGCGTGTGTGTGTGTGTGTGTGTGTGTGTGTGTGTGTGTGTGTGTGTCCCTCCATCCCCTTGTCTCTCTCTCTCTCTGCGTCTCTTTTCCCCCTCTTTCTCTCTATCTGTTTGTCTGTCTGTGTTTCTGTCTGTCAATCTCACTGTGATCACTGTCTCTTCCCCCATTTTCCTCCCCTTATAGCCCCTCTTCTCCCTCCCCTCTGTCCACCTTCTCTCTCTCCACGCCCCCCCCCCCACCCCCCAACACTCACCCCAACCATCCTACCCTCTCTACCCTCTCTTTTCTCTCTTCCAATCCCCAGGCTTCGAAACATCCACATGGACCACGAAAGACATACCTTTTTTTTTTTTTTTTTAATCAAAAGGGCACAGCAGAGTGATGGCAGATTTCCAGCCACCCCCTCTCACCACTCACTCGGACACACTCTCCCCCCTGTACCCCCCACACCTACCCCAACAACCCAGAGAGCGCGAGACTGGGTGATCCGCCCAGAAGGAGAAATAAAGAAGTTGAATCAGACGCGAAGATCTACACCCCCCATTCCTTCACCCTACCCCTTTTCCTTTCAGTTCCATCACCACACGCGTCATAATTCACCACTTTATTGAGAGCAGTGTTGTATTTTCTTTCTCTCCCCCCCCCCTCCCTCTTCCCCCGTTTTTTTTTGTGATATATATTATTTTGTTTTATTTTTCTGTTTTTTTTTTTAACGCCTTCCACCTCACTTCTATCTACCCCCATCACCTCGATCTTTTTTTCTCTCTCTTTTTTTCCCCTTTGCTCTTGTGGGGCGGAGCGTGAAAATCTTATTCAGCCAATCAGTATATCGGGTGTTCGTAGCCGTGTGTGTATTTCCTGCTTGGCTTTGTACGTGAAAGTGGAGATTAAAAAAAAAAAAAAAAACACGGCAATATTACCGCCTGAATGAACGTTTAAATTGTTGCTCGAGTGCGTATGAACTGGGTTGTGGGATGAACATTAAATTATTATTGGGGTGAGGGAGGGGATGAATTAACATGTAAATTGTTGTCAGGGGAACGGTCGTGAAACTTGCGAGAGAATTTGCATGTAAAGTGTTATGAGAGGAGGTTGTCTGATGATGTTGTCGTTGGGAGTCGGGAGCATCTGCTGAGGATTTTATGGAAGTCGTTCCTGTTATCTTCGAAGACGTTAGGGAAAATGGGCTATGTTTTCCGACGACGTAATATGAATACTGGGGACTGTCATCTGGGGACGTTATTGAAAGGAGTATCTTCTAGAGACATTAAAGAGTGTCTCCTGGAGACATTGAAATGTTTTCTGGTGACATTAAGGAGTGTTTTCCTGTGACATTAAGGAGTATCTTCCAGAGACATTATAGAGTGTCTTCTGGAGACATTAAAATGTTTTCTGGTGACATTAAGGAGTGTTTTCCTGTGACATTAAGGATTGTCTTCTGGAGATATTAAGGAGTGTCTTCTGGAGACATTGAAATGTTTTCTGGTGACATTAAGGAGTGTCTTCTGGAGATAGTAAGGAGTGTCGTCTGGAGACATTGAAATGTTTTCTGGTGACATTAAGGAGTGTTTTCCTGTGACATTAAGGAGTGTCTTCTGGAGATATTAAGGAGTGTCTTCTGGAGACATTAAACTGTTTTCTGGTGACATTAAGGAGTGTCTTCTGGAGATATTAAGGAGTGTCTTCTGGAGATATTAAGGAGTGTCTTCTGGAGACATTAAACTGTTTTCTGGTGACATTAAGGAGTATTTTCCTGTGACATTGAGGAGTATCTTCTGGAGATATTAAGGAGTGTCTTCTGGAGACATTGAAATGTTTTCTGGTGACATTAAGGAGTGTTTTCCTGTGACATTAAGGAGTGTCTTCTGGAGATATTAAGAAGTGTCTTCTGGAGACATTAAACTGTTTTCTGGTGACATTAAGGAGTGTTTTCCTGTGACATTAAGGAGTATCTTCTGGAGATATTAAGGAGTGTCTTCTGGAGACATTGAAATGTTTTCTGGTGACATTAAGGAGTGTTTTCCTGTGACATTAAGGAGTGTCTTCTGGAGACATTGAAATGTTTTCTGGTGACATTAAGGAGTGTTTTCCTGTGACATTAAGGAGTGTCTTCTGGAGATATTAAGGAGTGTCTTCTGGGGACATTAAGGAGGGTTTTCTAGAGACATCAGTGGCTTCTGGAGACATTATGAAGTGTTTTCTAGCGAGATTAATGTCTTCTGGAGACATTAAGGAGTGTTTTCTAGTGACATTAATGTCTTCTGGAGACATTAAGGTGTTTTCTAGTGACATTAATGTCTTCTGGAGACATTACGGAGTGTTTTCTACAGACATTAATGTCTTCTGGAGACATTAAGGAGTGCTTTCTAGTGACATTAAGGAGTGTCTTCTAGAGACATTAAGGAGTTCTTGTAGAGACATTAAGGAGTATTTTCTGGTGACACAAAGGAGTGTCTTCTGGAGATACTGTGTCTTCTGGTGACATAAAGAAGTGTTTTCTAGAGACATTAAGGAGCGTTCGCTAGTGCCATTAAGGAGTGTCTTCTGTAGACATTAAGGAGTGTCTTCTGGAGACATCAAAGAGTGTCTTCTAGAGACATTAAGGAGTTCTTGTAGAGACATTAAGGAGTATTTTCTGGTGACATAAAGGAGTGTCTTCTGGAGATACTGTGTCTTCTGGTGACATTAAGGAGTGTTTTCTGGTGACATTAAGAGGTGTTTTCCGGATAAATTAAGTAGTGTCTTCTGGAGACATTAAGGAGTGTTTTCTGAAGACGTTGAGGAGTGCTTTCTGTGTACTTTGGGGAGTGTCTTCTGGAGACATTAAAGAGTAATTTCTAGTGACATTAAGGAGTGTTTTCTAGTGACATCAAGGAGTGTCGTCTGGAGACGTTAAGGAGTGTATTCTTGAGATATTAAGGAATGTATTTTGGTGACATTAAGGAGTGTTTTCTGGAGATATCAAGGAGTGTTTTCTGGAGACATTTCTGGAAATATTAAAGAGTGTTTTCTAGTGACATTAATGAATGTTTTCTGGATATATTAAAGAATGTTTTCTGGTGACTTTAAGAAAATATTTATTTTTGCATGTACGTGTGTGTATAGGGGGAGGGGAGCGCACGTGTGTGTTTGTGCGCGCCTGCGCGCGTGCACGCGTTCTAATAATAACTTGTGGGGTGATTTAATCTGTGGTTTCCAGAAAACGGTGTGTGGCTTGCCAAACTAGAGGGATTTAAAACGGTCACACCCATGCAGAACCCCGCTAGTAATGACAAGCGAACGAGGGAATTGCACCACCGTATGTCTCATACCCGGGGTGGAGTTTGCCATGGACTCCAAACGGGAGGACCGGGACACGCAGTCGAGTGTCGTTCACTTCATGGGTACGGCTTTGGGAGTGTTGTGCAAATTTCTGACCAACACTGTGAGTGTCCGTGTCTCTCCAAGTGCACGGGCTTGTGACGCTCGGGTATGTTGTGCAAAGAAAACTGAGAACCGAACCTTGTCGTGAGTGTCGAAAGGGGTGGAGTGGTTGTGGCCTTGGTTTTCTTTCTCTCAGATCAGTCCCAGACCTGCGGTTCGAATCATGCATGAGACGATTTGTTTGAACACATCTTCAGTCAGAAAGCAAGCTAACAGCTTATAAGGTGTTCAAGCATGTGGTAAATTATTTTCCGTTTGGTTTAGTTTGAGACTGTCCTGTGGGTTGGGCACTGATAGAATAGACCCACTGCCCTGCCATGCATGTCGTAAGAGGCGACTAAGGCAGGACCACCTCGCCCGGAGGATAAAGGGGTTTGCGTAGGGTTAACTACCCTGCCTGTAAAAAAGACCAGTTACAGAAGCATCGACGACAAAGAACCAAAACATTCACCTGGGCAAGGAAGGGTCTCCATCCCGGAGACTTATGACGCGGTGCAATACCGAGGCAGAGCTGAAGCAGCAAGGGACCAACTGGACTGGAATGGCCAGAACAGCCCAGAACAGAGTGCGATGGCGAGGGGTCGTCGATGGCCTATGCTCCACCAGGAGAGATGGGCAAAATGAATGAATTAGTTTGAGACGATTCTCCCTT
>NC_134897.1:9263758-9276258 GCF_041734735.1 Babylonia areolata | reverse complement strand
GAGGGGGGGAGGCGGGAGGTGTGCGGAGGGGGGGGGGGGGAGAGAAGATACTCCGCCCACCAAGTCACCATGTTCCCGATAGACAGAGACAGAGAGAGGTTGGGTTAGATGTTATATAAATAGCTCCCCCCCCCCCCACCCCCCAATCTCCCTAACCCTATGTTTAGCTCCCCGCATCACCCTAAACCTCAATATATATATATTTTTTTTTTATCCCCCAAGCCACTTACACCCCCACCCTCCTTGCCCTGATCAATCTTCAGCCATCCGTCTATCCCACCGGAAGAGCCGCCATTTTCATAATTTTCACTAAACTTGCAAAAAACCTGGCGTCTGCTCTGTGTTCCCTTGGGGAGACCTCTTTGGGTAAGACTTCGCTGTTCATATATCGCCTTAATCCCGTACACCAGCGCCGTAATTCGTCATTTTGTCAGATTTGACAGTGAAACATGGTTCCCGGGTTTCCTTTTATACCCCCCGTCTGGACAAGCCATTGTATGGAAACTCGTCTGCCAGTTCAGACAAAGCTATTATCCAAAATGGCGGAGCGGATGGACGACTGTGATGGTTTCGATCAGAAAGTAATGTTCGGCGACGCTTAGTGTCAGTCATGGGCGGAACAATTGTGATGCCTGGCTTTCGTCGGGGAGTTTGGTCTTGAGGTGTATTCTGAGTACTTGTCTAACTTTGGCGGAAGTTTTCTGAGGCATGATGGGGTGTGCATGTTGTATGTCGGTGGTGTTTCTTTCCCTTGGTTAACTGCGTGGTGGTTTTGCGGGTCAGTAGGGCTGTAAAGAAAGGAGATTTTTTTGTTGTTGTTAAATCGATCGCATGTCAGTTTTCTGTTCGTTTCTGTGTATTAGAATACAGCTGCAACAAACAGTGGACAGTCGAGTTTCACGTGCATCCTGGTACCTTTGTCTTCCTTCACCGCTCCCTCATTCTTTCTCTTTCCTCTCGCAAAAAAAAAAAGGAAAAAAAAAAAGAAAAGAAAAAAAAAAAAAGAAAAGAAAAAAAGTATCAGTATCTGTCTTTGTATGAGTCCGAGTCTTTATACGTGAATGTGTATATGGGCGCGCGCGTCTGAATGTGTTTCCGTAAAAGAAAGGTATGACAACATTTAGGGGTACATAATATTAATTTATAATTTATGGCGCATGGCAACTACTCTTTGTTTTTGTTTGTTTGTTGTTGTTTTTCTGTTGTGTTCTTTTTATGTATACAAACTTTCCACGGTGACAACTCCAACAACTATTCTGCCGGAAATTTACTTCATCTGTGCATCAGATTCAATTCCACCACAAAATTTACATCTGGCTTCGACCATGTGGATCAGGGTTTGCTTGCATGAGTGATCTTAGCAGCGCTAAGTTTGCTTAGCACAGGGAATGTTCCCAAGTTTATGGAGTTTGCGTAGTTTGGGGGAAATTATCATTGCTAAGCAAATTTAGCGCAGTTGAGATACATAAGTTAAAAAAAAAGAAGAAGAAAAGTACAACCCAACCTAGGCATCAGTGGACATCATATTATTTTACCCATTGTTGAGCTGCACGTGTCGTAAGTGGCGTGGATGCAGTGAGAAGAATGTCCATTGAGAAGCTTTCGCTCTCCCACCGCTCTTTTCCCTGTTTTGGACGAGGCTGTTGTCGAGGGCACGCACTGACGAACATGTGTCCGGGGATGAAACGGGGGTGTAGCTTGTCATGTAGCTGCCCGGATCGCTACGGCCACAGAAAAGCTACACGGAGTAGATGAGGGATGAGGCTTGTTCTCGGTTTTGCTGGGTTGCTTGTCGTTGGGTCTCTGTGATGGCTTGTGCGGTTTTTTGTTTGGTGTTGTCTTTGCATCTTTTTCTTCGTCATCTTCTTCTTTTCTTTCCTTTTCGTTTTCTTATTGTTCTTGTTCTCGTCGTTGTTGTTGTTATTCTTTCTCTGTCTCCGGACCTTGCAATTGGAATGAACTTCCTCTTTCGCTTCGTCAAGTCTGCACACTCAACTCTTTCAAGTTTGGCCTTAAAACCCACCTCTTCCCAAAATAACCTCCCTTCCCTGCCTCTTCCTTGTCTTCAGTTTCTCCAGTTTTAGAGTTATGCATGCGTGTGAATGACTGGTGCGAAAGCTCTTTGATTTGTCTCTGCACAAGATTCAGCGCTATATAAATACCATTATCATTATTATTTCTTCTTCTTGCTTCTTCTTCGACTTCTTCCTTCTCGTCGTTCCACCTCCCCTCCCCCCATTGACTTCCTGTATACTATTTAAGAAAATGCAAATCCGCGTGTTTTGATTTTTTTTTTTTTCAGTTTTAGATTTTGTGCACCTGTGCGTGAATGGATCCCGGGATCAGGAGCCACGAGAAAATATTCGTGTTTCATGTATGGGATAAAGAAAAATGTTTGCCTGTCTTGTCCCGTGTCTTGTCTGTCTCTGCTTGTGTCTTGTTGGACGTGAATGAATTAATCAGGGGTGCAGCTGTTGCGCTGTGGTGGTGCTTTCGCCGCTGGTGCTGTTGTCATTACTGTGGTGGTGCTTTCGCCGCTGGTGCTGCTGTCCTTACTGTGGTGGTGCTTTCGCCGCTGGTGCTGCTGTCCTTACTGTGGTGGTGCTTTCGCCGCTGGTGCTGCTGTCCTTACTGTGGTGGTGCTTTCGCCGCTGGTGCTGCTGTCCTTACTGTGGTGGTGCTTTCGCCGCTGGTGCTGCTGTCATTACTGTGGGGGTGCTTTCGCCGCTGGTGCTGCTGTCCTTACTGTGGTGGTGCTTTCGCCGCTGGTGGTGCTGTCCTTACTGTGGTGGTGCTTTCGCCGCTGGTGCTGTTGTCCTTACTGTGGTGGTGCTTTCGCCGCTGGTGCTGCTATCATTACTGTGGTGGTGCTTTCACCGCTGGTGCTGCTGTCCTTACTGTGGTGGTGCTTTCGCCGCTGGTGCTGCTGTCCTTACTGTGGTGGTGCTTTCGCCGCTGGTGCTGCTGTCCTTACTGTGGTGGTGCTTTCGCCGCTGGTGCTGCTGTCCTTACTGTGGTGGTGCTTTCGCCGCTGATGCTGCTGTCCTTACTGTGGGGGTGCTTTCGCCGCTGGTGCTGCTGTCCTTACTGTGGTGGTGCTTTCGCCGCTGGTGCTGCTGTCCTTATTGTGGGGGTGCTTTCGCCGCTGGTGCTGCTGTCCTTACTGTGGGGGTGCTTTCGCCGCTGGTGCTGCTGTCTTTACTGTGGTGACGCCGCTTGTAAATGTTGCTACTGTTGTTGTTACCTCTAGTGTGATCGTGTTTCAGCTGCTGTTCTATTGTTTTTTTCTGTCTGTCTTCTTTCTTTCTTTGTCTAAATATTTTCTGACCTCTGGTTGTCTTTCTCCTTCTTTACTTCTTTCTTTCTCTACTTCTACTGCCCATCTGTCTGTCTGTCTGTGTCTCTCTGTGTCTCTCTGTGTCTGCTTATCTCTCTTTCCTGTCTGGTTGTCTGTTTCTTTCTCTTTTAATGAAAATGATAATGATGATGATGATAATTTAATTCAAGAAGCGCCTTTCCATGTAAAACATGCTGAATTTCGCTGTACAATGTAAATACCGACGTTTAAAACATGCATTTATACACTAAAAAAGCAACACACACACACACACACACACACACACACACACACACACACACACACACACACACACAAGCGCAATGAATGCTGTTCTTCGATCTTAAATCAGTAGGCTATTGGTGATGAGCTGTCATTGTTACTAGTCTTTACCCCCCCCCCCCCACCCCCCGAACCAATCACAGTCTCCCCCACTTTCACCACCACGTTACATCCCCATGTCTTGGTCTTTGTGGTCTCATTTCTCCATGGGTGAGCAGACTCAAAATGAGATCAGTCAACTCTTTACAGGGCAAGTTGTTTTTATATCTGCAGTTTACTGCCGTATGACATTCTTCACAAGACAATAGCAAGATGGAAAAAGAAGTGCCCATGTGTACTGCCTTTGAAAATTGTAATTTTAGCGAGTCATATCTTTTATTCTCTGTCTGTCTCTGTATTTGTCTCTGCGGTTGTATGTCTGTCTCTGTCTTTCTATCTCTGTCTACCAGTCTTTCTGTGTGTATGTCGTTCTGTCTGTTTCTCAGTGTCTCTGTTCGTCTCAGGGGTTCTGAGCCTCAGAATCGTACCAGATTTAGATTTGTAATTTCTGAAGTAAACACACACAGATATCGTTACAAAGCAACATATCATGCTGAGCTATTGTGCCCATAGTGCAAGGAATCAAGAGAGGATGACTTACGAATCAAATTCATTCCCACCAAATATTATGTATTTCCATGCTTATTTCGGCTATGTTTTATTAATGGCATCTAACGCTGAAAACATTATACGTAGTTTTGCTGGGTATCTTTATAAAGCACTGCAATTAAGAGAGACACTTATTTCTTAGATTCACTGATAGTTTGCTGTGAAAGACATTGCATTGTTTATATTACCAGTTGCAATGACACATGCAAAACTCTGTGTTGTTACCCCCTGTTCATATGGGGCTATGGCCTTAACTGAATAAACCATCTTGAATCTTGAATCTCAATCCGTCTGTCTGTCTCTCTGTCTGTATGTGTGTGTGTGTGTGTGTGTGTGTGTGTGTGTGTGTGTGTGTGTGTGTGTGTGTGTATCCCTCTTCCATTCCTACTCCTCAATCTGCGTGCGTCTGTCTGCCTGTCTTTTGGCGCAAAGGGAATAACACCACATTGCTTTTTTGTACACCGCCATTCTTACGAAGGAAAAGAGCGGGAATTGCGTAGCGGTGACTGGGGCTGTCTTTAGTTCCAGAGCCCATAGGGCCCCAGACATGATAAATGGTGCTGAAGCTGACAGGGAGGTGCATGTGCACTGAGGCCCGGAGTTGGTGGAGTGCACACGCCCACGGGTGTGCTTTGATTATGTTCTGGGTGGGATGAGAGACTTCTGTTGAAGGTTGAATGCTCTGGTGGTCTCTTATCCAGTCCCTTATCTCTCTGTTTCTGTCTCTGTCTGTCTGTCTTTGTCTGTCTGCCTATCTCTGTCTCTGTCTTTCTGTCTGTCTGTCTTTCTTTCTCTCATCCTCTCTCTCTCTCTCTCTCTCTCTCTCTCTCTCTCTCTCTCTCTGTGTCTCTGTCTGCCTGCCTCTGTTTACACCCCCTTCATGTTGACATTATTCGAACATCACATAAACCACAGAGAGTTGTACACTCTTCACTTGCGCTTTCCTTTCTCTCGTTTCTCTTGATAACATCAATCATTCTCTCTCATACAGAGACCCTCTTTGGTGTAGGCGCCCTTTTGATCCACACCAGCCTTGTTCTTCTTCACCTTTCGCACTTAACCCCTTCACCAACGGGCACCAAATCATGTCGATCTTATTCACCCCGCGTGGGGCAGGCGCCGATCTAATCCCCGTTGACCTTATCGCTATTGACCCAGTCCCGTTTAACCCCCAGCGTTCCGGACACAAAACTGTGCTGCACCTGTAGAATAACTTTGTTGAAACATTCACTGTAGAAGCATTCTCTCACTGTGAAACATTATCTCACTGTAGAAGCATTCTCTCACTGTGAAGCATTCTCTCACTGTAGAAGCATTCTCTCACTGAAGAAGCATTCTCTCACTGTGAAGCATTCTCTCACTGTGAAACATTATCTCACTGTAGAAGCATTCTCTCACTGTGAAACATTATCTCACTGTAGAAGCATTCTCTCACTGTGAAACATTATCTCAGTGCAGAAGCATTCTCTTCCTGTGAAACATTATCTCAGTGTAGAAGCATTCTCTCACTGTGAAACATTATCTCACTGTAGAAGCATTCTCTTACTGTGAAACATTATCTCAGTGTAGAAGCATTCTCTCACTGTGAAACATTATCTCACTGTGAAACATTATCTCACTGTAGAAGCATTATCTCACTGAAGAAGCATTCTCTCACTGTGAAGCATTATCTCACTGTGAAACATTATCTCACTGTAGAAGCATTCTCTCACTGTGAAGCATTCTCTCACTGTGAAACACTATCTCACTGTAGAAGCATTCTGTCGCTGTGAAGCATTCTCTCACTGTAGAAGCATTCTCTCAGTGTGAAGCATTCTCTCACTGTGAAACACTATCTCACTGTAAAAGCATTCTCTCACTGTGAAGCATTCTCTCACTGTAGAAGCATTCTCTCACTGTGAAGCATTCTCTCACTGTAGAAGCATTCTCTCACTGTGAAACATTCTCTCACTGTAAAAGCATTCTCTCACTGTGAAACACTATCTCACTGTAGAAGCATTCTCTCACTGTGAAACATTCTCTCTCTGTAGAAGCATTATCTCACTGTGAAACATTCTCTCACTGTAGAAGCATTATCTCACTGTGAAACATTATCTCACTGTACATTCTCTCACTGTAGAAGCATTCCCTCACTGTGAAACATTATCTCACTGTAGAAGCATTCTCTCACTGTAGAAGCATTCCCTCACTGTGAAACATTATCTCACTGTAGAAGCATTATCTCACTGTGAAACATTCCCTCACTGTGAAACATTCTCTCACTGTAGAAGCATTATCTCACTGTGAAACATTCTCTCACTGTAGAAGCATTCTCTCACTGTGAAACATTCTCTCACTGTGAAACATTCTCTCACTGTAGAAGCATTCTCTCACTGTGAAACATTCTCTCACTGTGGAAACATTATCTCACTGTAGAAGCATTCTCTCACTGTGAAACATTCTCTTACTGTGAAACATCTCACTGTAGAAGCATTCTCTCACTGTGAAACATTATCTCACTGTAGAAGCATTCTCACACTGTGAAACATTATCTCACTGTAGAAGCATTCTCTCACTGTGAAACATTCTCTCACTGTGAAACATTCTCTCACTGTAGAAGCATTCTCTCACTGTGAAACATTCTCTCACTGTGGAAACATTATCTCACTGTAGAAGCATTCTCTCACTGTGAAACATTCTCTTACTGTGAAACATCTCACTGTAGAAGCATTCTCTCACTGTGAAACATTATCTCACTGTAGAAGCATTCTCACACTGTGAAACATTATCTCACTGTAGAAGCATTCTTTCACTGTGAAACATTCTCTCACTGTGAAACATTATCTCACTGTAGAAGCATTCTCTCACTGTGAAACATTATCTCACTGTAGAAGCATTCTCTCACTGTGAAACATTCTCTCACTGTAGAAGCATTCTCTCACTGTGAAACATTATCTCACTGTAGAAGCATTCTCTCACTGTGAAACATTCTCTCACTGTAGAAGCATTCTCTCACTGTGAAACATTATCTCACTGTAGAAGCAGTCTCTCACTGTGAAACACTATCTCACTGTAGAAGCATTCTCTCACTGTAGAAGCATTCTCTCACTGTGAAACACTATCTCACTGTAGAAGCATTCCCTCACTGTGAAACATTCTCTCACTGTGAAACATTATCTCACTGTAGAAGCATTCTCACACTGTGAAACATTCTCTCACTGTAGAAGCATTCTCTCACTGTGAAACACTAACTGTAGAAGCAATCTCTCACTGTGAAACATCTCACTGTAGAAGCATTCTCTCACTGTGAAACATTCTCTCACTGTAGAAGCATTCTCTCACTGTGAAACATTATCTCAGTGTAGAAGCATTCTCTCACTGTGAAACATTATCTCACTGTGAAACATTATCTCACTGTGAAGCAATCTCTCACTGTGAAACATTATCTCACTGTGAAGCATTCTCTCACTGTGAAACATCATCTCACTGTAGAAGCATTCTCTCACTGTGAAACATTCTCTCACTGTGAAGCATTCTCTCACTGTGAAACATTCACTGTGAAGCATTCTCTCACTGTGAAACATTATCTCACTGTGAAGCATTCTCTCACTGTGAAACATCATCTCACTGTAGAAGCATTCTCTCACTGTGAAACATTCTCTCACTGTGAAGCATTCTCTCACTGTAGAAACATTATCTCACTGTAGCCAGGACACCGACTGACATACAGGTGAAATAGCCTGCGTATGGGGACAGGAGAGACGAGACTGCACTTCAGATGGCACTTTAGTTGAGTGGTTAGAGCACTGGACTTTTTGTCGTGGGATCCTGGGTTCGAATCTCAGCTGCGTCTGCTGGGCCAAGGGGTGGAGATTTTTCTGATCTCCAAGGCCAACATATGTGCAGACAAGTTAGTGCCTAAACCCCTTTCATACGTATACACATGCAGAACATCAAATACGGACATTAAAGTCAGTGTTAGGTGATATCGGGAACGGGAACAAACTCAGCATGCCCGCCGTCACCGAAACGGTGTATGGCTGCCTAAACGGCGGGGGTAAAAACGGTCATATGTGTAAAAGGTCACTCGTAAATACGAGAAAACGTGGGGGTTTTAAACGGCCATAAACGTGAAAGGTCACTCGTAGATAACAAGAAAACGTGGGTTTTTTTTTCTAACCCGCAAACGGGAAGACGAAGAAAGATGGTGCTTCGCTGTTTGATATGCGAGACACGAAACAATGTTTTGCTTAGTAAAGAAATAAGCACGTGAGTTCAGAGTGTATTCTTATCAATTGCTAGGAATTGTATTTTTGTATTTGTATTTCTTTTTATCACAACAGATTTCTGTATGAAATTTGGGCTGCTCTCCCCATGGAGAGCGCGTCGCTACACTACAGCACCACCCTTTTTTCTTTTCTTTTTTTTGTATTTTTTCCTGCGTGCAGTTGTTTTTTTTCCTATCGAAGTGGATTTTTCTACGGAATTTTGCCAGGAACAACCCTTTTGTTGCCGTGGGTTCTTTTACGTGCGCTAAGTGCATGCTGCACACGGGACCTCGGTTTATCGTCTCATCCGAATGACTAGCGTCCAGACCACCACTCAAGGTCTAGTGGAGGGGGAGAAAATATCAGCGGCTGAGCCCGTGATTCGAACCAGCGCGCTCAGATTCTCTCGCTTCCTAGGCGGACGCGTTCCCTGTAGGCCATCACTCCACTTGGTCCACTTCAGCTGTGTGAGGCTTTGTTGACGTCGTCTGTGTCTGTTGGTGCTCTCACTTCGCAGGTCTCAGACTCCCCCGTCTGTGTATTTCTACCTGTGCATGCTCTTCTGCATCTCGGCGATAGGATCTCGTGAATGTCAGTTTGCTTCCGATGCGAAACCAGGGTTTGGGTGTCCAATCTCAAATAAAGAAGTGTGTGTGTGTGTGTGTGTGTGTGTGTGTGTGTGTGTGTGTGTGTGTGTGTGTGTCTGTGTGTGTATGTGTGTGTGTGTCTATGTGTGTGTGTGTGTGTGTGTGTGTATGTGTGTGTGTCTGTGTGTGTGTGTGTCTGTGTGTGTGTGTGTGTGTGTGTGTGTGTGTGTGCGCGCGCGCGTGCGTGCGTGTGTGCGTGTGCGTGTGTGTATGTGTGTGTATATATGAGAGTGTATGCGTGTGATGGAGAGAGAGAGAGAGAGAGAGAGAGAGAGAGAGTATTTGTGTATGTGTGTGTGTTGTGTGCATGTGACTGTATGTGTATGTCCGCGTACACACAGGTAAAGAATTCACAAACTTCTTTCAATCTTTCGTTAAAAAAATTCCAGCATATTCTTTTAAGTGGGTTTTTTTTTTTTGGGTGTGTCGAGGACAAGTTTTTCGAAAAAAATTCCTTTCTGATTTGTAATGTTGATCGAGATGCGCTACTTTAAGACTAAATTGGGTATTGATTTTATATTGATTTCATATTCGTTGATTATGTTGTACTTCTGTGTGTGCAAAACAGCATATGTACGTGAAAGTATCGGTGCATTACATGTGTGTGTGTGTGTGTGTGTGTGTGTGTGTGTGTGTGTGTGTGTGTGTGTGTGTGTGTGTGATTTAGATAGTGGAAAGGTGATAGCGTTTGTATGGGGCTTGCTTTGCATTGGCGTTGTTGTGCATGTCTTATTTATCACGTGTATACCAGCATTTACTGCTCTCGGTGTCGTCTGTATGTTCCACAGACTTCACTATCCTTAACTGATTTCTCTGAGATGATACAGTTATTCTAATTCTGATTACACAGCACATGGATATGTCTTTTTTTCGAGAGCTTCTGCATTGGCATAACTTTTGTGCTTAGCATGACCTTTCTTTGCAACATTGTCCTCGTACCCGGCAAAACGCGGAGCACCACTCCCTCCCCTCCCAGTCATTGTAAGATTCTCCACAGCTAGCCACGGAGAGTACAGAGGGGTACTCTAGGTGGGGGGTGTCCTATTACGACGACACCCGTGTTTGCCCAGTCCGCCAGTCCAAACAGCCCCGGACAATAGTCCCCTCACGTTTCGCCACCGCCTTGTCTGATGTAGCACCCCCGTGTGATTTGCCCCCCCGGTCAGAAGCGGTTACTTTTGAGGGCGGTGTGTTAAAAGGTTCGGTGAGTTTGCCCTTCGTGCGTTTCCCCGGCGTTTCCCGTTTCCCGGTCCACGGTCGTGCTGTGGACGTGTGCTTGTCTCCCCCTACCTTCCTCTTTTCCAGCTTCACATCCGTGTCTTTCTTCCTTTGTAGGGAATCGTGTGTATACACACAGCGCCTTTGAATCAACCGAGTAAATAAGTAGAGGCAAACACAATTTTCTGTCGAGTGAGCAGAACAGACAGTTGAACTCAGAAACTACACCGTCACGTGTTAGACATTTGCACAATACGGAAAGAGACACAGAGACAGAAAAAAAGATGTTTATATATATATCGACAAATGAAATTGACATGAACATTATGACTCGATTTTTGTGATCAGTTGTCTGAGCTAAATTAAGTAATAGTCAACACGAAATCTTCTTCTCCACTTTAATTATTTACTTGACTTATTCCTGGAGAGTCCTTTTTAGAGAACATGGTTTCAGCAGCATTCTTCTAGCGAAATTGGTTCCAGACGGTCCTCTTCAACTGTACCCTCGTCTGTCTGCTGCCTTCATGTCATCCTTTTCCCTCAGCAATTGTGGCAGATCCACTTCCTTTGCGTTAGCTGTGCTTGACTATGTGTGTATACATATGTATGTGTACATAACTAATGCATGTATATGAATGTGTATTGTGTGTGCGTGTGTTTATGTAAGTTTGTACCTGCCTATGTGTGCGTATGTGTTAGGGTAGCTGTTCGATACACATGTATGTTAAAATGTATGTATGCAGTGTGTGTGTGTGTGTGTGTGTGTGTGTGTGTGTGTGTGTGTGTGTGTGTGTGTGTGTGTAGTCACATTTTGGTGTGTGTATGTAACATAGATATAATGTTTTATGCTAACAAAAGCGTTTTTGTAAAGCACCTAGAGCAGATTTCTGGATAGTGTGCTATATAAGTATCCATTATTATTATTATTATTATCCTTGGTTCATTTTCTCCATAGTCTCTCACCCGTGACTACTTTGTATTGTATTCTGTTGCATGTTGCCGTATTGCATTGTGCTACAGTGTGTTATGTTTTGTGGTGATAACATATTCTCTGTGAAATTCGGGCTGCTCTTCCCGAGGAGATCGCGTCGCTACAGTGCAGCACCACCCATTTGATTCCCGTGTTCAAAGATGACAACAATGATGATGCAGTAGCAGGAAATAAGACAAGGATTTCCAAGGCCGGGCTGGCTTTTGTGATACTCCGGAACATCTGGAGGATTGGCACCGTTAGCACCTACAACTCATATAGACTGGCACTATTAGCACCTAAAACTCATAGACTGGCACTATTAGCATCTAAACACTTATAAAGATTGGCACTATTAGCACCTAAAACTCATAGACTGGCACTATTAGCATCTAAACACTTATAAAGATTGGCACTATTAGCACATAAAACTCATAGATTGGCACTATTGGCATCTAAACACTTCTAAAGATTGGCACTATTAGCACATAAAACTCATAGATTGGCACTATTGGCATCTAAACACTTCTAAAGATTGGCACTATTAGCACCTAAAACTCATAGACTAGAACTATTAACATCTAAAAACCTCTAAAAATTGGCAATATTAGCACCAAAAGCTCATAGATTGGCACTATTAGCATCTAAACACTTATAAAGATCGGTACAATTTGCACCTAAAAACTCAAAGACAGGCACTATTTGCACCTAAAACTCATAGATTGGCACTATTAGCATCTAAACACTTCTAAAGATCGGTACAATTTGCACCTAAAAACTCAAAGACAGGCACTATTTGCACCTAAAACTCATAGATTGGCACTATTAGCATCTAAACATTTCTAAAGATCGGTACAATTTGCACCTAAAAACTCAAAGACAGGCACTATTTGCACCTAAAACTCATAGATTGGCACTATTAGCATCTAAACACTTCTAAAGATTAACTGTTAGCACCTAAAAACTCAAAGTCCGGCACTATTGGCTCCAAGGAATTCATAGACTGGCACTGTTAGCACCAAAAGACTCACAGATGGGCACTATCAGAACCCAAAAACATAGACTGTGCATCTGTCGCCTTGTTTCACTGTTTCCTTCATCACTCATATTTCGGTGCATCAACACCAGCCGATTACAGATACCATACCGGG